>NC_018233.1:203058-249121 GCF_000227135.1 Leishmania donovani | reverse complement strand
TCAGTGTGAGGGCCGTGCGGGGTGCGTTCGAGCCACGCTGGCACTTCGCCCATCACATAGACGGTGTGCAGGCGTGTGCACGGTCGCAGGTCGCCCCGACGCAACGCCATCCAGGCCCTCACCGCCGACATCAGCAGCGATGCATCGCGCGGACCTCCGCCTACGTCACAGACACCTGACCCTGTCACACACCAGAGGCGAGTTCGGCATTCGGCAGGCATAGGAGGGGAGGGGAGGGGGGCTGCTTTGGCTTCTCCCCAGGCAGAGAGAGTGGGGCTGTACTGGAGCCTGAGACAGCACGCACTGAGAGGCATGTGTGCGTGTGCACGTGTGTCGAGCAGGCGAGAAGGCCCGTTTCAGCACAGGTAGAGTGTGACGTGAGAACGGCAGGGACAAACACACGCACACGCACACGCTGAATGCCAAATATGCATTCGCCGTCGGCACGGACCCGCAGAGAGAACGTGAGAGAGAGAGAGAGACACCTCACTGCGTGTAGCTAAAGTGGGCACGAGGCTCACACGCATGGAGCTGTGTGCGAGAGGGGAGGAGGAAGGGAGGGAGGAGGCCAGAGATGTCAGTCAGGGTCGTCAGCGTCACCATCGAAGCCCCCCGCTCATCTTCAGCTGTCCTCGCTTTGATACTCATCCCGTTCGCCACTCCTCGTGTGCGGTTGTTTTCGCGGCCCTGCGCTCACCCTCCCCAGCCACCACCCCGCTCGCTCTCCCTCCCTCCGTCTTCCAGGCACCAAATAGCAGGAGGATTCGACGCGAGAGACGCGCGCACGCACGCCAGCAGGCAGGCGCTGTTCTGCGCGCATGATGCTGGACTGCGTCTGTAGAGCAGGAGGACCGCTTGTATAAATATATGTATATATATTTATATATAGCTTATGTTTTCGCCTTGCATGGTGTAGGCTGTGTGGCGCCGCCCCTCCCCCCCCCCTTTCACGTGTTTCCGCCGTGTGTCGCTGAGAGACGATGAGGATGGCGTCCGCCGACAGTGCCATCAACGGCCGCGTTGACTAAGCACACACACACACACATGTGCATCAACCCGCCAGCATCCACCGCTACGCAGCCACCACATACTCGCGCTTCCAGCTGTTGTACTTGCCAAGCGCCCACACGGTCATGCTGTTTTTGTAGCCGGGGTAGTGAATCGGGTTGTTGCCGTTGAAGACGCCGCTGATGCGCTCCTGCGGCCAATCACCGCTCGCAAGCTGGCGGGACATGATGAGCTGTACCCCACGGTCCACGGCGCTGCGGATGTTGCGCTGCCGCGTCGGCTCCGTGTGCGCGGCCTTTCCCGCGGCGCAGATAATGGCCATGACTGCCCAAGCCGTGTTCACCACTTGGCTTCCGTCCGGGCTGTCCACCCACGTCTGCCGCGCCGATGCGCTGACGTCCTCGCTCCAGCCGCCGTCGGCACCTTGGTGGGAGAGAAGGAAGTCCACGAGCTTCACGCAGTGCGGGTGCACGGCCATGTCCGGCAGCTCCTTCGACGCCTGCAGGGCATCGGCGACAAGCCACGCCGCGTACGTGTAGCAGATGCCCCAGCTGCCGTAGAAGCCACCGTCCGGCTGCTGCTGGCCCAGTACATACGCGATACCCTCGCTGATGGCGCGGTCCACGTCACGGCGGCGGTAGTGCGGGTAGTGCTCGCGGAAAAGTGACAGCGTGTGGATGCAGCTGCTGCTGCATTCGACGTAGCTGTAGTCGATCATGACGTCCTTGAAGAGCTCCGCACAGTCCAGCAGCTCGCAGTACGCCGGGCCGCGTGTCGGCTCATACGACGCCCACCCGCCATCGCCGCCAAAGCCGCTGTTGCGCAGCGACAGCACCTCGTCCACGCCGTCAAATATGCGCCGCACTGGAAACTCGTACTGCGGCAGGAGCAGCAGCACCCGCAGCCCCTCCGCCGTGCAGTCCGACACCTGCCACCCCTGCGCCCTGGTAGAGAAGTTCCACGCCCCCTTCGTGCGATGGCGGTAGAAGTCGGCGGCCGCCATCGGGTTCGCCTGCACCTGGGCAACATCGATGTAGTGGTGCGCCAGCTCCATCTCCGCCGGGAACATCATCTCGCGGCGGCACGCGCAGATCGCCTGCACGGCAAAGGACGTGTCCCACAACTGTGAGCCGTTGTACCCGCTCATGGACAAGCCGGTGTTCTCCAAGTAGAAGTAGTCTTGCACCCGATGGCAGTGCTTCTGGAAGCGGGCACTGTGCTCGCCCTCGCGCACCCACGTGGCGAGCATGTTGAGCCACTTATTCACAGGTCCTAGACATATAAAACTTGTGCTCTCGTCGTCGTAGGCGATGTGCCGCCAATTCTCCTCCAGCGCGTACCGCCGCAGGAACGGGATGGGGTGCCGCTCGTAGAGGTCGAACAGGCCCATGGCGACGCGTAGCAGCGGTGAGGTCGGCGTGTACACGTCCAGCTCGCACGCCACGCCGCGGAAGCTGCGCCACGGGATGGCATCGTATGGCTCTGTGTAGAGCTCCTTGCGCAACGCCAGCGTCGTCGGGAACGCCGGCGCCGACCAGCGCAAGCCGTAGAAGTATGAGAAGGGCATGGCGATGACGCGGCTGTGGCACCACATCTTACCCAGCGAGAATGGAATCCAGTCCGGCATCAAGATCATCTCCGGCGGGATTGGGTTCACGCCGTCCCAGCTGTACACGCCCAGGATGCTCAGCCACACGCGGCCCCACATCGGCGTCTTGGTGGCGCCGCCGTGGGCCAGGATCCAGTTGCGTGCGCACGTCGCCTGCGGGTCGCTCGCCGGCACCCCCAGCAGACGGACGCTGACGTAGTTCAGCACCGTTCCCATCATCGTGCTGTGGCCCTCCGTGTGCTGCCCCCACCCGCCATCAGGGTTCTGGTGATTGCGGATGTACCGAATCAGCTCCTGACGCGTGGCCTCGCCGCACCGGCAGCCCACCTCGCCGGCATGTTCGAAGGCGGGGACACCCAAGATACGTTCCGGGATGTCGCCCCCATTGCCGCGCCGCTTCGTGCCGTTGGAGTCCAGCCGGACGTGGTGGTGGTCAGGGAACGGCGGGAACAGGCGGTTTGTCTCACCTCCCGCCACGATGTACTTGGTGATGACGAATCCAGCCACGAGGAACATGCAGCCGCTGTAGTTGTTCGGCCAGTGCCCCGAGAAGGGGTCCTGCAGCTTGACCAGGAAGCGGATGCCGTCGTCCATGGCCGCCTCCGATGTCGTGCGCGGCTGCGGGGGCGAGGCGGGGATGAGGCCGATGTGGTAACGCTCCACAAAGGACCGCTTCGAGCATTTTTCCTGGAGGATGTCGGGCAGCCAGGGCACACGGCTGTTGGTGACGCCGGCGCCGTTGAGGCCGGTGCCGTTGAAGCCACTACCCCTGCTGTCTTGCTTTTCGTCACCGCCACCCGAGTCCGATGCGGCGCGCTGGCGGAGCAGCGCATGATAGTCGCCGACGGTGTGCAAGCCACACAGCTGCGCCATGGCGAGCTCGTTGTGCTCCTCCCCCTCGCGCAGCGGCTCGCCAAAGTACCACCGCTGGCGCCCATCCTCGCAGCGCAAGTGCCACGAGCCCAGCGGGAACTCCTTCGAGTGCTTGTGCACATTGGCGCGGACGTGGGGCACGCTTGGGTGCACCCAAGCGCGGTGATGCTGCAGCCGCAACCGCCGCTGATGCGCGTCGAGCAGCTTCAGGAGCAGATGCAGCGTCAGCCACACCGGCCACGTGAACAGAAAAAAGAAAAAGAAAAGACAAGTGCGGCCGACGCACCACAGCTGACGCCGGATGTAGTCGCGCAGCGTGTTCGGCGGCTCCGGCACGACGGTGCGCACGGGTAGGGTACGCTGGTACTCGACAAAGGACGCGTGCTCTGCCGCATAGGGCTGAGCAATGGCCGCAACACGCGCGTAGAGGTTGCGCAGGATGTCCGAGACGAATTCAACGGCGTTCGTGACGGCGCCTCGCGGTGGGTCGCGTTGTTTGCCGCAGCTGCTGGTGGTGAGCCCATTCACGCGTGTATCGTGTGGCTTGGTCGGTGAACCCGACACGGCGGCCCTCGATGATGAGGGCTGTCCTTTGTTGGTGTGCATACTTTCCTCGCGCGTCTTTCCTGTGCGTGTGTGTGACTGTGTCCGAGCGCGCGCGCGCGTGGAAGTGGTTGAGCAGCCAACAATGAACGTCGTCCGTTGCTATGGCGTCGTCAGCGGATGAGTCGGTGAGTTGAGTGTGTGCACGAATGCAGCGCCAGCGGAGGAGGATGAGGAGGAGGGCTCGACGGCGTCTCCTCGTCGATGTTGTTTGCTGTCTTGTCCTTCTTTCGAATGGGCCGCGGATGTTCACATGTGAGATGACGCAGATCAAGCGAGATGAGGGAGGAGAACGAAGCGGAATCCGACGAGTGTCGGCGTAACAGTGTGCGAGTGTCTGTCTGCCTGTGTGTGTGTGTGTGTGAGAGAGAGTAACGTGGACAGGCTTGACTGCGAAGGCGAGCGTGAGAAGGGCACGGCTGGTGAAGGGCAACAAGATATAGATACCTATATATACCTACCCCGAAAGGCCCCCTACACTGCCGGCACACACACACACACGCACAGCGAAATAGAGAGAGGCCGTACAGACGAGGGGAGACGGAGACGCACACAAGAAACGATGGCGTGCACCTGCGCACACGCGCACGCAACGAGGCGAAGCACGGAAACAGTAAAAAGCAAAGAAACGAAGAAGCAAGGCAAAGAAAAGGAGTGATGAGCGGACGAATACGCAAGCTGCTTGCAGACGCACCGACGTGCGTGTGTCGCAGCGGGTGTGGTTGGTGTGGAGGCGTGGGCGTCGGGGTGGCGCGCAAAGAACGGATGCGCACATATAGGCGCGCACATGCATGCGTGCGCAGCGAGGGGTTGTTGTGCAGCAAGCGTGGAAGGCGTGGAGAGAGGATTAGTGTACGAGAGAGCGAGAGCGCTTAGGGGACAGCTAAAGATGATTGCATTCCAGTGGCAGTGCAGGATGAGGAGAGAGAGGGAGAGGAGAGGCATGGCAAAGGACTTCTGTCGGAGGCTATCTATCCGCTAACGGTAGCAAGAGCGAGAGAAAGCCATGCTCAAGAGCACACACATGCACGCATAGTATTGCGTTCAGCAAGTTCATACCTGCCTCCTCTCCGTCTCTGTCCCGTCGCACCACCACCCACCCGCCTCGTCGCTCTCGCAGCACCTGCACAGCAGAGACATTATGACAGCAAGCGCAGCAGGAGCTCCGTCGCCGCGCACATGAGACTTGCCGCCTGCGATACAGTTACCACCCCCCGCCATCCCCGCCCCGCGCATGCGTTCCGTCCGCCCTACTCGCTTGTTCGTCTTGTTGTACAGCGTAGGCAAAGCGCCCTGGACGTGCACCAGCACGCGGGCACACCGATCGGATGAAAAGAAGCGGGGGAGTGGGGGCGATGGCGGCAACACAGGCGTGGAGGAAGGATCGCCACCGGCAGCCACCATGCTCGTACACGTCGATTACGTGCCACGAGCAGCCTACACACACACACACACGCAGACACAGACACAGACACACAAAGACCATCAGCCATCCCAACCCCACTCTTCTTGCTCGCCCGCCCGAGGGGCGCTAGAGCACCGTGGGCAAGGCGGCGTCGCGGGCAGACAGCGGAGCGGAGCTGCCTCCATCGCCGCCAACGGCAAATGACATCGGCGTGGAGTCGCTCGGGCGACCGACACGCTCTGCCCGACGGCGGTCGTCTGTCCCTGGGCCGTAGGCGGCCGCCGCCGGGTTGGCCGTGAGAGACGCGAATGCACTATTCGTGCCAGGTTCCATTTGAGGACACAACAGAGTGCTGCTGGACCGCAAACCCGTGCCGGCGCCGGACACAGAGCCCGGGACTGCAGGGTGCTGCTGCGACACCTCGCGCGACGGGCTCACTGACGGACTCGTCGACTGCGCCTGCAGCCGTGCCGTCGCCTCCTCAACAATGCGAAGCAGCTCCTCGCATGTGGGGCGCCGTGCTGGGTCCATCTTGAGACACGTCTGCGCGATGGTCACCAAGTCTGGACACTCCGGGCACTCGGGTATCTCCGGCGGCTCCGCTGTGTAGGTGAGCAAGTTCACGATCTGCTCCTCGCTCTCAAAGTCGTACTCGAACCATGGCGCCTCGCCTGACATCATTTCAATCATCGTGCAGCCGACGGACCAAATATCACCTGCCTTCGTAGGGCCGCCGAGCTTGTCGGACGAGTCCTTCGCCGTGGCGGCAGCCGTGACGTCGGCGGCGCCGCTCGAGTGGGGGTTGTGGAAGAGGGCCGGATCCATCCAGCGCAGGGTGCCGGCGATGTGCAGCGTGCCTCCGGCGCCAACAGAGACAGGGTCGTCCTTGCGCTGCCCAGGGGTGGTGCGCGAGGTCACGCTTTGCGCCTCCCCACCGCCGCGGGCGGCTGTTGCATGCGGTCGGGTCAGCAGCCGCGCGGTGCCGAAGTCGGTCAGCTTCACCTTACCCTTCTCTGTGATGAGGATGTTCGCTGCCTTGAAGTCGCTGTGGACGATGTTGTGCCGGTGCAGATACGCCAGCCCCTCGAGAGCCTGATGCACGTAGGACAGGATGACCCCAGGGCTGAGGGCACCGAAGTTGTCGAGCAGGTGCCGCAGCGATCCGCCTGGCACGAACTCCAGCAGAATGTTGAAGTACGTACTGTTTTGCGAGGAGCCGTAGTACTGCACAATGTTCGGGTGCGTCGCCTTGGACAAGACGCTGATCTCCTCCTGTAGAGAGCGGTACTGCTGCAGGATCGCCTTTGCCTCCGGGTCCTGCTCGGCGTCGCTGCCGTGTGCAAACGTCGGCAGCCGCACCCGCTTCACCGCGATCAGCTGGCCGTTGGTCAGGTTGATGCCAAGGTACACCTCTGCATTGCCGCCCTTGCCGAGCATTTCCTCGCCGATCTTCCACTCGATGGTCTCGCGATGAGCGTGGCGGCTGCTGCGCGGGGCCCCGCCGCCGGCGCGCCGCGAGCCGTTCGGGGTGCCGCTCGCGAAGCTCGAATTGTCCGGGGTGGAGAGCGCGCGCGGGGTGTTGCGGCGGGCAGCGCTAGTGGAGAGGGCGTTGGGTGAGGCCATGACCGTGTTCTGGCTGCTGCTGCTCTCTTTGCCGCCACCGCCGGTCGACGAGGCGTTAGTTCGCCGCCCTGTCTGCGGTTGCGGTGAGAGCCGTGCGTCCAGCAAACTGCGCAGCCCACTGCCACCCCCCATGCCAGTGCGGTCGTCCAGCGGCACGCCACGCTCGTCAGTCAGCATAAAGACGAAACCCAAGAAGAACTGCGAGGTGCTGAGGCGGAACGTGATGAGAGCCCTGTCGCGCAGCACACAGCTCTTGTCCTTGCCAAGCTTCTTCACGTTGACGTACGTGCCGTTGGCGCTGCGGTCGTATAGAGTGACCGTGAAGGCCTTGTTTCGACGCGCACCTCGCTCGCTGCGGCCGCTGCCGGGAGACTGCGAGTCCTGCGCCGTTGTCGACGCTGACACGGTTCGCACAATGGAGAACTGCGTGCTGCTCACAAAGCTGTCCGACACGACAGCCGTGCACTTGCTGCTGCGGCCGAGCCGAAATTCGTCCCCGAGATTGACGCTGATGCAGCACGACGGAATCGTCGCCTCATCGCGCGAAACAAGGACTGCCCAGACGGCGCCCTCGCCGGGCCGCCGCGGTGTCGACCGCACCGCGGCAGTGGCAGCCGCGGCGGCGTTAGCGTTGGCGTTGAGGCTACCGCTGCCAGTCCGGGCCGGATGCGGCGATGGCGAGCCTGTCCCCTGGCCTCCCGCGCCCGCACCCGCCGACGGTGACGCGCTGCTGCTCGTTGGCACGAGTCCGCCGTTGCCACGGAAGCTGCCGCTGCCAAGCGGCGCGCTTGGCAGTACGTCGAGCGAGCTCTCCCGCCTGTACACAGCGCTGGAGCGACGCCGCGGCGACGCATCTCGCTTGACTGGGGTTGCACCACTGCCACTGCCTGCACCAGAAATGATATTGGGACTGCTACGATGCTGCGGCCGCTGTTGGCGCGACTCGGTGCCGTAGCTGGCCTCCAGCTCGCCCATCTCTGCTGCGGCCAAGGACGGACTCAGCAAGAGGCTACCCTGGTATCGCGGCGAGGTCGTCAAGCGGCTGGTAACGCCTCCCGCAGCGGCGGTGTCTTCGCCCGCTCCGCCACCGCGACCGCTCGCCTCGCCTTCGCCGGAGGCCACAACAGTGTCGCAGGGTCGCGGAGAGGAGTGTAACTCCGTCTGCGGCGTTGCCACATCGAGGGCAGAGGCGCTGGCACCTGTGGCGTGCGGGCGAGGGGTAGACATCGCCGGTACAGACCCCGCCGCCACTAATAATGTGCTGGCGTTCAAGGAAGACGTCGCGGCAGGGGCGGCGGCAGCGGTGCGACCCGACCCTCCGACACCACAAGGCGAGGCAGAAGACGGGGTGCTGCCGCTGATCTCCCCCATGTACCCAGAGCTGCGCGACTCCTTCGCTACGTCCACCGCCGCGTCCAATGGCACGAGTGGCGGGCTGGGGGCCGGGGTAGAGGCGCCGGCGCCGGCGCCGCCTCGGCGGCCGTGACGAGCACCAGTATGCCTGCCCCTGCTCACCTTAAGCGGCGCGCTTGCCGTGGACGACTTCGCTGCATGGCGTGGCCGCGATTTTACGGGAGACGCGCCGCCATCCTGTATGTCTCTCCTCCCACCGCTGCCGCTGGTGCGTGTGGCGCCGTGATGTGGCGGCGGCGGTGGTTCCTTCAGTGCCCAGTTTCTGCTGTCGCCGACGGCGCTGGGGGCCACACCGGTGACATCCTCCGATGCAACGGAGAACGGCGTGCTGTTGGGGTCACGGTAGATGCCCGTATGTGCCCCGCTGCCGCCTGTGCTCGCACTCGCTGCTGGCTCGCCTGGCTGACGCCGGTGTGGGCCGCCGCCTTGTAGGCGCCGATGCGCGCCCCTCGCTTCCTCGCTGGTGAAAGCGAGATGTGGAGGCGGCGGCGGTGGCTGGAACGGGGACTGGTGCGCAGAGAATCCAAGCGGCCCGCCGGCGGGGGGGTCCTTGTGCGGCGAAGGCGTTGTGGCGGAGCCGTGGCGACGCGCGTGAAGGTGGCGTTCGTGTGCAGCGTCGGCGTCTGGCACGGAAGGGGCTGCAAAGAGGCCCAGTGAGAGCGACGGGGAGGAAGATGAAGGGGACACGCGCGCGGCAACGCCGCCGCAGCCGCAGCCGCCGCTGAGTCCGCACGTGGTGGAGCTCATCGACTGGCGCGTGCGGTTGTACGCGGCCGTCGCCTGCAGCAGCTGATCAGATAGGGACTTGAGGAGGCGTAGCTGCCGCACTGCGTCGGCGGTGATGGCAGTCGTCACGGCGGCATCCGGAGCGCCGCCGAAGGAGGTGGGCGTCAGAGAGGACGACGAGTTACGCGCCGCATAGCCGCTGCTGGGGCAGCAACCGCCGTTGGCACCGCTGAGTGAGAGGAGGCCGAGGAGGTCCGTGTAGCCGCTCGAATCTTCTTCGATGCTTTCCCGGTACGAATCCACCGCCTCCTTCACGGCCGCCACGAACTGGAGGCTGGATGAGCCGTCACCCCACAACGCCGGCACCTGCGGGCGCTGCCGGCGAAGAAAAGGCGCCTGCGGGGTCCCGAGGTAGCTCTCCGGCACGCTGGTGCAGTCACCGCCACTGGCCGCCGCAGCAACGCCACCATTATTCGCGTGTGTGAGCACGCCCGAGTAGCCGTGCTCGTCCGGGGAAGGGCTGCTTACGCGGTGGTGGCTTAGTCGTCGCTCCTGCAGCAACGCCTCGGCGCTTGCACACGTGGTGGCATAGAGGGGAGGCTCGGAAAATGTGAGCAAGAGAGGTGACTCACTTGCGGCAAGCTGCTGAAGTGCCTCACGGAGGCTGTACTGAGGCAGCAGCTCGGAGCTCAGCAGCGCTCCAGAGGCCGCGGTCGCCGTCGTTGTCACGGTCGATGCCGCACTGCGGCGTGGACATGCTGCGGGCTCCTTGTCCAACCCGAAGTTGCACGCCATCGCCTTGGTCGCGAAGAGCTGCTCTAGCGTCGCCGCAAGCGTCAGTCCGCCGTTCATCGTCCCAGCCATTGCCTTCGGGAGGTCGTCCTCGTCGAAGGGAGTGTCGTCGTCATCGTCGTCGTCCATGTCCGACTGGTCCTCGGCGCCGCTGTCTTCCTCACACTCGCTGTTCCGCATGCGTGCACCTGCAGCAGTGCGGTGTAGACGGTGGTGTCGGTGATGCGGCTGCCGCTCCGACAGCAATGCTTCAACGCTGTCGTCGCTGCCGCTCTTGTCGTCGCCATGGGCCTGCATGTTCTTATCCCGAGCGAGCGCTTGCCCTTCCTCTGCGTCCTTTCCTTCCACCGCCGCACTGTCCTCTTCGTGCGCCGCACGCGGCGGCTGATTGAAGAAGGGGTTTCCTTCCGCGCCACGGCCGCCGGCGTGCTCGCCCTCCACGGCGCTCGCGCTCGTCCGCAGCGGACCGCCGAGCTGGTTCTCGACTACGCCACCCTCCTCGCTGCACAGAACGCCGCGCAGTGGTCGCAAGGTGGCGCGAAACAGCAGTCCATGCACCATGACAGGTGAAGAGCAGTACGGTGCCGCCATCACGTCCTCGTCGCCGTCTCCCTGCGCCTCCTTGCTTCCGTCTGTCTCAAAGGCGGTGGCGACTCCGGCCTCGTCGTAGGGGTCGGTGCCACGATCAAGTCCTGCCGCGAGGGGCGGTGGCGGTGGTGGGCGAGGACAGCGCGCACCCACTGCTACGCCGCTGGTGCTGTTCTTGTTGTCGCCACCACCGCCACCGACTCCGAAGGAAAGAGGAGACTGTGAGGCGGCGGTCAACTGCGAGGGCACTCGATCTGCGTGCCCGGCAGCCGCTGCCACAGTACCGCCACGGCCGGCCAGCGACCAAGGCAGCTGCAAAGACGAGATCTGGTGCGGCCCGCCGCCAGTGCTCGAGGAGCTGCTTGGTCGAGCGCCGCCACCACCAATGGCGGTCGTCATTGCAAGCTCCCCGCTGTGGCCAACAGCGGAGAGCGGTACGCCTGCCACCGCAGCCGCAGCACGTGTGCAGGGCACGTAAAAGAAGCCAGGAAGCGGAGTGTCGCGATGCTGCTGCGAGGCCACAACGGTGAAAGTGCCATAGAGGCCAGCCGCGTGCGGCGGCGGTGATGCCTGGTCTACGAAGGTTGGGCTACCGGCGCCGCCGTGCTGCCGCTGCAGCCGAGCGTTTTGGAGAGGAGAAAAGGCTGTCGACGTTGTCTGTTGTGAGGAGAGCAGCAGCGCCGCGGTAGTGGGCGACGTTGACTTGACAGGCGGAGGCGCAAAGCCGTTCGAGGCGACCTCGCCATCGGGCACGGTGCCGGCCGCTGTCGCCGCGGACAGCGCAGCCGTATTAGATGATTGCTGTCGCCGATGCGTGGAGGACGCAAACTCCACACTCGGCGATGGCGGCGGCGGCGGGAGATGGCGGCCAGTGCTGGAGAAGCCTCCCTGGCTTGCCGCCGTCGTGGCAGCACCGGGCAATCCCTCGTACACGAAGCTGCCGTACGCGGGCGTCCCCAGCATGTCATAAGCGGTGCACCCCGTCAGCCGCGCAGCGTAGCGATTCCAGCACAGCACCTCTCCCGTTCGGGGGTGCACCAGTGCAACAGGCAGCGGCAGCGCATCGCACAAGCCATGCAATAAAGGGCGCCGAAGGATGATCACGAAGGGCGTCGGCAGCGGCCGGCCGCCACCCACCGCCGAGGACCTGTGCCTCCGCCAAGAGCCGGCAGTGCTGGGTGCTGGCGCGGCGAGACGCTCCGCCCAGACGTCGAAGCAAAGTGCAAACGGCGGCCGTCGGCTGCATCGGCCCGCGCTGATCTCCCTCGTGCTGCCGCTGGCCTTTGCGTAGTAGGGGCAGTGTCCCCGCAGCGTGATCCGCCGCACAGGCGCCCCCTCGGCAACGTTGTCGCGCACCTCCATCTCCGACGGCTTCTGGAGCTGCTTCGCCGCCCCCGATGACGCGTTGCGGTTCTCGTTCGTGTCGTGATGGTTATCTCGCATGCCGTCCTGGGCGCCGCTGTGACGCCTCTTCATGCCCTTCCCCTTCTTCGCCTTCTCTTCCCTGGTAGAGTGGGCACCCGCGCCGCGCTTCTCGCCTCGCACTGCGGCGGCTGCGGTGCGCAGAGGCTGCGCGACAGCGCTCACCAGCATCACCGCCGTCTCCCGCTCCACGACATCGAGCCACGCGAGCACGTCCGGCAGTCGGCGGAACAAGACAGCGTCGACGGTGGTACCCAGAAGCCGGCACAGGGACGGGCCAACGTCCACAATGACTAGGGCAGCGTCGAGGACAAGGTACGGTGCGCACGCGTCCTCCAGCGAGGTTCCGGCCGGTATGGGCGGCTCGCTGTCCCACTCCTCTCCGTCGTCACCGCGGCCGTGGACAGGAGCATTGGGAACATCAACGCCGTTCGCGCAGCCATCGTCATCCGCCGCGGGTGCAGCTGCAGACATGCTCTTAGCGGCTGCAGCGGTGGCGGCGACCCCGCTCCACGTTCTCTGCCCCTTGGCGGTCGCCGATCCTGTTCGCCGATGCTGCCGAGTTTTCTGATGCGACGAGTCTGCTGGCACTATCGCCGCCGCGGCGCCGTCGCTGTCGACCGCGTCGTCACGAAACGCGCCGGCCTCCTCGACCTCTCCAGCCGCCGCCTGCTGCACGTGCTTGCGCCGCTGCCGCCGCGGTTGAGGCGCCGGCTCGAGATTGCTCACAAGCATTGTCGAGGGGGTGCTGCTGCTGACGATAGACAAGCGCGAGGGCGGAGCGAGCTGGCGCGACGTCTGCGGGAGTGGCAGAGATGGATGGGTGCCGTCTCCAGACGATGGGAGCATCGCTGCTGCTGATGTCGTGGGATACGTCACCTCATCCATGTTGTTGATGGGGTAATGGGCAGGCTCGTAGCGCGCCTCGCGCACTGCCTGAGAAAGAGAGCTTGGGGAGTACAAGGGTGCAGACAGGTCGCGTGCTCGCCCGTGTTGCGGAGGCAGGGTGATGTCATGTGGGGTTGCGAGGCCGATGAGGTCGTCGCGCGGCGGCACCCCCGCACTGTCAAAGAACTTTGGCGCCAACAGCGGCGCGCCCTGCTGCACAGACGGCGCCGGCGATCGTGCGGCGGCGTTGTAGCGTGGGCGCACGGGCCGCTGCGGCGCAATGAGTCGCTGGTCGGACTCATAACGGCTGGGCACTGCCGTGCCAAGGCCACCGTAGTTGGCTTGGGGGTACCGGGCAGCTGCTATGCCCACTCCTCCGCTGCCGCCGCGTACGAGACTCCCGAACTCGCCCACCTTCAGCCTGGCAAGGTAACTGCCGTCAATGCCTTCCGCGGAGAACATCTGTGCGTATGAAGCAGGCGAGTACGCCGCGACCGGTGGCGGAGGGAGGACCACCCGGCGAGATGGGTGGGCACTGTACTGCGTGGCTGGGGCAGGAGCAGCTGTTGTCACCGTCGAAGGACTGGAGTATGGCACGGAAGCACACGTGGCCTCGAGCGCGTCACGTCTCCGGCCGATGGAGAAGTTCACAAAAGGCGGCAGCGGCTCACCCACACCAGCGCCGTAGCTGGCTGAGTAGCCAGCAGCTCCCCCACCAGAGGCGAGGCCTCGCAGCAGTTGGTGATGCTGCTGTTCCTCCACGACTGCTGGTCGGGGCCTGGTGATGCACATCGCAAAAGCGAAGCAGAGCAGCGGCACGCTCATCCACACCACCAGCGTGAGCAGCGTGCCAGGGCCGGCGTGTTGGTACTGGGCCAGCAGCACCGCCATGTGCACGAGGCCAACCAGCAAGCTCCACAGGAGCGGCAGGGAAAACCTCATGCCAATCCACGCGTGCAGCAGGCAAGTCTTCCACACCGCCTCGACAGGATAAAGCGTGGCCCCGTAGCGAGCCGCATGTCCTGCTCCGCGGTCGGCGAGGATGGCACCGCCGCCGCGGCCAGTCGTTGACGCCATCGGAGCCGTCCACGTTGCCATCACCTGGGGTGACACCAGCACAAAGGTGCCAAGCAGCAGCAGCTGAGCCGTCGGCAGCACAACGCGGAAGTGCTGGCGATCAATAAGGTGGCTCACGCAGCCAGCGCAGCAGCACATACCGACGCTGCTGACCTCATCATCGGCATCGTGGTCGTGATACCGAGGGCCAGCGCTGACAGCGGCAGACTCGACGTGCCAGCCGCGGGCACCGCCGGCGCTGCAGGAAGCCGCTGCTGCGCCGCTTGCGTCGTAGAAGCCATGCCGCCACCGTCGGTACCACCGCCGTTCCGAAATCCAGTAGAGCAGGCCGCACACGCACCCTACCAATGACGACAGCACCATCAATGCAATGTGCACCGGATTCGACGACCACGGCAGGAAAAGCAGCACCCCTGTCACAACACCGATCAGCGCCAACAGGTATCCGGGTGCAGTCTCCGCTGTGGAGCTCAACAGCGCTGAGCCGATGCGATGCGGCGAGAAGCGCTCGCTACAGCCGTTACCTTCTGGCGGCACCTTTCCATTCGCTTCACCTGTGCGCGTCGCACAGGTGCTGTCGCAGCACCACGATGAGGAGACGGTGCCATGATGCGCTGGGCAGTCGCCCACAGCATGGGTGCTGAATCGATCCGGATAGGCTGGCGGCAGTGATACGGACGCAGAGCGATCCGCAGAGGTGCCGTTGCCATGCGGCAAGTGGCTGCTACGCGTTCGCGCGGCCATATGCTGAGGAGGAGAGGAGAGCGGGGCAACCGATGTCAGCACCTGCTCAACGGAGAGCTGCCCTACCGATGAAGATCTTCGCCGTGTCGCGTTGTGCGTGTCGTCGGGACGCTGTTGGTAGACGCGGTAGTCCGCCGAGTAGGTGCCGGCGTCCTCGTCCCCTTCCTCGCATGAGCGCGGATTCGAATCTAAGTTCTCGCACTTGCCGCTGCTCCCATCGTAGGTCATGCTGGGCCCCGCAAAGGCAGCCGGGAGGGCCACATCGGCCGTACCCGCTAGCGCAGGTTTGAGCTGAGGCGGCTGCATTCTCCGCTAAGACAACGAAGCACTGACAGGCGCACAGGAGAACATGCAGGCACCAGCACAGGCGGGGCTGGAGGGAGGGAGGGAAAGAGGGGGGAAGAGGTACCTGCAAATCCAACAGAGAGAGATGCAACAGCAGCAGCCAACGGGGTGTGACGCACAGAAAACGAGCAACACACAAAACAAAAGGGAAGCACCGACGAACAGAGAAGACACAAGCCCGCTATCACATTCAGGGACGCACGTGTAAGACGGCGTCTGATACGGATGATGGTGATGAGGTGACCCCTCCTCCCTCTCTCCCTTCCACCCTCGCCCCTCTCTGTCTTCTGTGGGGGGTGAGGGTGCTGATGAGAGCAGGAAAGGGACCGGCAGGCGCGGAAACGACAGAAGGAAAAGGAGAAAAGGCGAGGCAGCAAGAGTGATGTTGGCCGTCGCGGTGGCTACAACGGATGTAGCGTTGGAACACAGACACGCGCGCACACACAAAAGAGAGAGGGCGGGAGGGAGGAAACGAGACTGCCCGCCTGAGTGTAGTGGTGCCAATTGGAAGTGTAGGAGAGGAGAGGTTGTGGCGAGGAGACGCGCGTGAGCCAATCACAGCACGCGCGGAGAGAGAGAGGGAGCAAGCGACACGCGTCAATGTGCAGTGAGCAACTCTGCCCACGCTCGATCCCTGCGAGCGCGGTGTGCGCACAGTGGTGGTGGTGGTGGTGGAAATGGAAGGCGTTTTGCGAAGAATGCTGAGGGCGCCGCATGCACGTGTGGAGAGAGTCAGAAGGATTGGGCGAGCGCGTGCGGCAACGCAGAGCGGGAAGGGCGAAGCGAGCCCGCAAGGTACCGGATGGGGCCGGGCGTGGCGAGAGAAGGAAGGAACAGCGGTGAATGGTGCCGTGTTGAGTCCGTTTGAGAGCGAGAGGGACAGCGACCGAAGAGCAGAAGAGAAGGTGATGAGAGGTGGAGAGGAGATGCGGGCGAGGCCCCCGGCGTCAGTGACGCCGGGAGGTGCCCCCTGAGAGGACAATCCCACGAGCGCGCATGCACATGCGCAGCGACAATGAGGAAAGACAGAGAGGCAAAGCCGAAGTGATGCGGGGGACGTTGGCGCATACGCTATCCCCCCCCCTGGTCAAGTGATTCTCATGATCATCATCACTCCCGCGTGCAGCCGTCATCACATCAATGCGCGTCGGCATCGTTGATGCCGTTGCAGCTGCAGCTGCTGATGAGCTTCTTTTTCTTGTTTTGTATGCATCTCACGATAGAACGACGACACAAGCGTCGAAGAGAATGGAGGCGAGAGAGAATAGAAACGGCGCATGAGCGACACTCGCATCCGAAAACTATATCACACACACACACAAGCCTATGAAGCACAGCTGCCGCTGCGCCGCCTCGCAGCCACGCTGCGAGTGGGTTTGCTCTGCGTGCGCCGATGCCCATCGACGGTGCTGGTCATCCCAAAGGGAAGCCACCCAACGCAGTCGCTGATGAATAAGCCGTTGCTTCAGCTTCGGGGCGTGGCGGTAGTGCTCGGCAAGCCGACGTCGTCGCAGGCCCCTTGCTTCAATGTCGCTGCTGTCGTCCACGAAGTGGTGTGCGCCGGCCGAGCCGCCTTTTGCTTCCACCTGCCATACGTTATCCATCCTTGTCGTCGTCGCTGTCGCCGATGTCGGCGCCCTCCGTATCTCTTCCTCGAATAAGCTTCGCTTGGTGACGTCTGTATCCGCGATCACCGCAGACGGCGGCGGTGCCTCCAGCCTATGCGACTCGGTGTCGTCGTCATCCGCCTTCTTCCCGTCACCGGCGGTGGCAGCCTTCGCGCCGCTGTCGGGGAAGCCCCAAGAAACGCCACATCTCTCCGAATCCTCGTCCACCCTCGCCAGACGACGCACGCAGTGCCCGATAAGACGATCGTAGTTCGGGCCGTTGCTGGCGATCGGGGTCCCAGTCGAGGCGTAGATCAAGGCGGTGCTGTCGAGGTGGTAGCGCTGAGCTCCGCCCATACCGTTGTCATCGTCGCGCGCCACCGCGGTTCGCGCAGCAGAATCCCTCCTGTGGCCCTCGCTCTCTCCCCGGCACCAGTGACGATAATCAATGAGGAAGTGGCGTCCTATACGCCACATTGGCGGCGCTGTCATTCGTGTCGGGGGTCTTAGTCGGCAATGAAGAGAAAACGACGAGAGGCGGGCGAAGAGGCCGTGCATGTCCTTCCTTTCGAAGATGCTGGCCTCGTCATCGCCCGTGTCGCGCACGGTGCTCAGTGTGGCTGCGGATGGTCGAGAACGCTGCCTCGCGGCGACTGAGTCCACAGCACCAGATCCGCTATCGCTGCCATCGCCGTCGCCCGCCCCGGTGATGATCGCCAACGACGACGCGATGCTCTCCAGCGCACTGCCACCACCCGCGTCGACACACCGCCGCTCTGCTAAGACGGGGAGGGCTGCTTCTCCTCGTGAGGGGAGCGAGCCCGCCGAAAGATGCAGTGACGTCGAGCCGCGTCTTGAATCGCGGTCTCGACGTGGCGCGCCCGGTAGTCCTCCTCCGTCGCCGTTAATAGGATCAAGCGCGCCTTCAGTGAGAGCCGCACCGCCTCGTCAAGCCGCTGCAGCAAGTGCATGCGACGCTGGTTGAGGGAATGGGTGCGGAAGTACGCCTCGGCGGTGCCGTTGAAGAAGAGGTACGCGACCGCGAGGTACGTGGCGTTGAACTGCCCCAGGCAATCTGGTGGCTTTGATGGTGACGGAGACGGTTCAGAGCCGTCGTCCGGTGTCGTGGTGGTGGCGGACTCGGGTGGCCGTGTCGACGACGTCTCCACGAGCAGCGCCGCCCCCGGCTCGGCCGAGATCAGCTGGAAGAAGGAGTCCGTCGACCACGGGCTCGACCGCTCCAGAAGCGCGCGCATCGCCAACTGCAGCATGGACAGGCGCTCCTGCAGTTGCCGACGCTGGAGGAGCGTCTGATGCCTCGCCGCCAACCTGCCGTGGGACGTGTCAAGGTCCATGGGGCCATGTTCCCACCCGAAAAGATGGGCGAGGAAGAATGGCGTGCCCGCGTCGTCGTCGCCGTCGCCGTCTTTCTCGCCCGCCCTCGTGCTGCTGGCGTCATTTGTTGGCGCCGTGGCGGGGTCTGCGGCATCGGTGGCCCGCAACGCTGAGAGCCTCGAAAAACAGGATGACGATGACGACGACCGGAACTGGGGAGAACTACTCTGGAGCACATCGTGCGGCTGGTGCAGCAGCTCCACAACAGAAGCGAGATCACGCGGAAGTGGGATGGGCTCACGCATCTCGTCGTCGTTCGATGGAGGGTGCGACGCGGATGCCGAGGTTCTGGCGCGGCTGCCGCGAAGGGCCTGCAAGAACTGCCGCTGAAGGTCCGCTGTAAAGCGCCATACGGACAGCGCGGCGCTGTGGCGAAGCGAGTGCAAGAGCGGCTTGCCGTCGTCCGTGTACCCGTATGGAATGGCAGACATCTCATCATCACCCAGAACCCCGCCCGAGGCACTCCTCTCCGTGACCGCATCCAAGACCCCCTCCACCGAGCACTCAGCCACGGGCTTCGTCACCCTATTCTCCAGCGCCGGCTGTCGCGTGCCGTTGGCGCACATGGGATTGCTGCCGTCGGCCAGCAGCTGCATGTAGCGCTGGCCGCTGATTTCACAGCGTCCGTAGCGGAGCGCCTCCTCCACGATCGCGTCCAGCAAGCGCTGACGCAGTGTCTTAACCTGCTTCCGCAGCGGCTCGATGATCGATTCCTCGATGATGTGCATTGGCGTGCGCAGGAAAAACTGCAGCGTCAGCGGGGCGCTCTCAATGAACCGGTCAGGGTCAGGGCGGAAGGAGACGTCGTGCTCAAAGAAGGTCTCGTCCACCCCGGAACGGGTCCAGACACTGCTGTCGAGGCGGTGCTGGCGACTGCGGTGAAGTCGGTCATGCGATCGGTGGCTGTCGGTGGTGTTGCAGGGTTCGCCGTGGTCACCTGACGTGCTGGTCGCGTGCGTTGGGTATTGATGCGAGAAGAACGAAGCCGTTTCGCTGCTGAGCTGCCGCGACACTGCCTCCGCTGGGCTATCGGTGTCCGTGCTACCAGCACCCCCGACACCGTCATCGCTGTCGACCCCCACATTGCTGCTAGCCGCGGCAGCCACCACAGCCGCCTTCGCGCGCGCCTCCATCCACTGCCGTCGTTGCAGGCGGTAGACAGACTCGCGATGCGTGCGAGTCTCTAGCTCGCCTGGGGTCGACGCTCGCCTTGACTCCTCCACGAGCAGCTGCACGGTCGACATCGGCGAGGACGGACCGCTGATCAGAAAGTCGTAGTGCAGATGCTCCACCCCGATGCGACTGAACGGGTTGTCAAGCACGCTGACCACGCGATAAGTCGCCGGCGTCGGCGAGGCTGCCTCTGACGCCAACGAAGGCGCTGCGCTGGTGCCCACGCTGCTGCCGTCATCTCCGTTGTGGGGACGCGGGCCCGAGCGTGTCGAGCTGCCTTGTGGCTTCCCTTCGCCTTCTGCCGCCGCCCATGCATCGTTGGGCCCCCTACGAACGTTTCCGCTGTCGCCATCCCCGCCGCCATCGGCAGCGGCGCCGCCATAAGGCATCGACGGTTCTCCCGCAACCCCCTCCGTGGTGGACAAGTTCACGACAGGCATGCAGCCCCACCGCGACCGCATACGACGCGCGTGCTCGTGCGGCGGCGGCTGCCCTCGCGACTTTGGGAAACTCAGGGGCGTGAGGCGCAGTAGCGTCTGCGGAAAGAGGTACGGGCGGCTGCCCTGCTTGCGTGGAAAGAGCAGCACCGGCGGGCTTTTCCGCAGCAGGTAGTGGCGACACGCCGGCGTGCCGGAAAGACCCTGCGTGCCGGTTGCGCTCCCACTCGCGTCGCCAGTACCACCCGCTGATCCATCCCCCTGCACGGAAGCTGCGTCGTCGCTGACATTTTCTGCGCCTCGGCTGTCGCCGCCGTCGCCCTGCGCCCCTGAGGCCATTGCAGTTGTCGTCGCCAAAGTCGTCAAAGTAGCTGCGACAGAGGCGTCTGCAACACGCACATCAAGCGGCTCGCATAACCCGTCGGCACTGTCGTGCGTGAGCGACAGAGCAGCAGGTGGCGGCGAGGCCGGTGCGGTGTGCTGCTGCTGCTGCTGCTTCGGCGTCGACAGCGTAGTCATTGCTTCAGTCAACGGGGACATGGAGGCGGAGGGCCCATTCCGGCGATGCATACGCTTCCTCTTTCTGAACTGCAGCGCCGATGCAGAGTCGAGCGCTGCCGACGTGTGAAAGCTGCACATGCGCTGGTGATAGAAGTAGCTCGTTCTGGCACCCAAGCCACTCTGCACTAGTGCAGCATCGACAACAACGTCGTTGTCCATCGCCTCCTCGTCCTCCAACTCCTCTTCGGTGCTGTCGCCTCCTGCGGTGGGGGCAGTAACGCCACTCGTGTGCGGCATCGCCTGATAGCGCACATCGCACAGGTGGTCTGAGAACAACGCGTCAATGCGCTGCGCAGACACGTTAACGTGAAGCCGGTACGTCATTCTCTGGCTCCAGCTGAAGATCCGCTCCACCAGAAGCTGCTTTCGATGCCGCACGCGGTGAAGAGAATTCTGCAGCGCGTCGAGGAGGACGCTGGGGCGGTTGAGCGGAAACGTGTTGCTTTCGTCGATGATGTAGCGAGCGAGCAAGTGGATGCGGTCGTTCGGACACAAGCGTGCCTCCTCCGCGCTCATGAAAGAGTGAAGCGACGAAGACGAAGCAGCTGTGGAGGAGGTGTCGGCGGCTGCGGCGGTGATGGAGGCCTTGCGCGCCGCATCCGTGTACTCCTTTACCTCTCCACTCCCTGCCTTCGTCTCTGTCACCGTTGCGGTCTGCACTGTCGCATCCTCACGGGCGCGCGGCCGATGAGTGTTTCGCCGCTGCTCTCTCCAGTCCTGCAGACTGTCACCGCGGCCTTGGTCGCGCTGCGCTCGCGCGTCGTGAACCTCGTCCTCGGCGGTCTCCGCCATGCTAGTGGCGTCACCACGTTGAGCTGGCGACGACATCGACCTCAGTGCTTCACGAATGTCGTCCGGCCGGCCACCTTCGTGGGCGAGAAGACGGAGAAGGGCATTGCAGTGCTGCACAGACGTCAGACCCCAGTCACCCGCGGGGAACGCCGCCGCGGGGTCTGGCGCGGTCGATGTTGAGTCGAATGTCGACGAGTAGGTTGATGTAGATGAGCCAGTGAACGCCGCCGCGCTCGTATGTGCCTGCAGCTCCTCATGCCCCTCTGCATCGCGGGTCACGCCAAGGCTGCCGGCGCCGTTCGCCGTTGGCGCCTCCACCGTCTCCGCTGCTTCGGTCGCATCTGCCTCGTCATAGTGGTCGCTGTCGTCGCCGTCGCTTGACCCAAACCCCCAGTACCGCTCGTGCACGTGGTACGTGCCGCGGTCCATGTGCCGCCACACCGTGTGCGTGACGTTCCGCAGAGGATAATAGCCATCGATGATGGCGACGCGAACTTTGTTGTCACGCATGTGCGTGATGTCCGCCGGGCCAAGCATGCCCTCCAACGATGGCAGCGCAAGATCACGGCAGAAGAGAGGAGGCTGGCAGCGGTGATGGGCACCGCCACAGCTGCTGCTGCTGCTGCGGTTGCCGCTATTCATCATAGCTCCCGTAGAATTACTCGGCGGAAACCAGCTGGAGAAGACGCCGTCAACGTCGTCGTCGCCGCGGATGTGCGTGATCGGGTCCAGCACGCCAGCCCGCAGCAGCGAGCAGGTCGTCTTCACCATCAAGCCAATCCACTGCACGTAGTTGTACGCGTTGAACAAGTCGGGAGAGTAGAAGAGAGCCAAGAGGATGTCGTCGTCCTGCTTGTGCTCGAGGTGCTCGACCGCTTCTTCGATGGGGTGCATGGGCACGTAGGGCAGGTACCGCACCCAGTCCAGAGAGGTGCGAAGGGTTGGGAGAGCGGCACACGTGGCTGCCGCCGGTGATGCTTTCGGTGACGCATCGTTACGGGTCCTGTTAACAACGTAGTGTGCATCTCCACCTCCGCAGCAGCGGCAGCTGCTGGTGCCGTTGTCACTGGTCCTTTCGCCATACCGCGCGATCGCAGCGGCCTTCATGGCGGACAAACATGCGTGCTTCATCCGCTGCTCCTCCTTGTACGCCTGCGCAAGCTGGTGTACGATTTCACGGAGCGTCGGGTAGCTGGAGCGGTACTCCCGCCACCGGGTTTGCACGTTACCCGCAAGGTTGAGGGTGACCTCATTCTGCGGTGCGACTTCGGGGTTCACGGCAGCCGATGAGGCGGACGCAGTGGCGCCGGAAGTACCTGACGCGCTTCGTCGCGTTGCAGATGGCGGCGCAGCGTTACGGCCAGTGGAGGATCTGCTGTGTGAAAACCACCACGATGACGAAGGCGAGCGCAGGCGGGTCCACGATCCATCAAAGGTGGGAGTGCAGCCGTCCATTTGCCGAGCGTCCTCGTAACGGCCGCGCCCGCGGTCCCCCCGTGCCTCTGATCCGCCGCAGACCACCTCCTCCATGTGCTCCACCACCCCGTCGGCGTCGGCGTCGCTCACGTCGTCGCCATCGTCTCGCGGAGGGCATGCGGCGAGATGCCCTTCTGCGTTATCTGCCTTCCACAGCGCGTCGCCTGCACTGGAGACATTAGGTGCAAAGTCCTTACACTGTGGCAGCACGGGTGCTGAGAGTTTATCTTGCGCACGTAACCAGTGCGCACTCACAGCCGTGGCGGTTTCCATCTGGCCGAGAAGACCGCTGGAGAGGATATCCTTGCCGCAGCCGTGGCTGGTACTTGTACTTGCCGGTCTCGCAAGCATCTGTGTCAGGGCGACCAGCACCACGAGAGCGGACGAGACACAGAGCAGTGTCCATCGATGCCTGAGGCGTCTCCCTTGGTGTCTGCAAGACAACCGCACCCGCCCTACCGGCGCCGCCGACGGTGACTGAGGCGACAGCGACTGCAATGACGACTGCAACAACGATGAAGAGCCATACGAAGGGGCATTTTCGGGTGTAACTGCAACACGGCGACGGCTGACTTCTGCGCCGCCGGCATTGCCGAGAGCACGAGACGGATGCGCAGGAGGCGCGGCGGTGCACAAAGTACGCACACCACGCGTCTGCCGTCGATGAAGTCGCGGCATGTGTTCGTACGCTGTTGTTGTGAAGTGAGCTCAAAGGCATGGAAAAGAGGAAGAGAGGCGTGCAGCGGGACGGGAGTTGGCTGATGGCGTGGTCGACGTGAGACGCTCTGCCAACGCTGCCGGGGGAACTGGAAAGGAGAGAGGGGGAGGGACAAGAAGACACAGAGAACACACACACTTGCGCGGAGCCCTCAGTGAGAGTGAGAGTGAGAGAGAGAGAGAGATCGCGATGGAGAATAATCAGACAAGGGCGTCCAGCGACACTCAGCCACGAGCTCGAATAGGAGTGCGAGAGAGTGTGCGAGAGAGAACATTGCACAAACATAAACGAAGAGAAGCTCAGACGCATACACACACACACACGCACGCGCGCACGCAGCAGCGGTGGCGGTGATCGTCGTCTTAGTGAAGTCGTGCTCGTACGCTTAAGAGAGAGAGGAGGAACGATAATAAAGAGAGTTAGTGGTGTGCGCGCGTGTGTCTGTGTGGGTGTGGGACAGTGTGATAGAGGTGTGGAGAGAGCGAGAGCAAGATGGCTGATGCAGGGAATGGGAGGAGGGGGGATACAATTCTAGCGTATAGGCAGTAGCAGTGGAAGGTAGTAGCACCAAGAGGGGTTCGAGCCCTCTCCCTCGGTGCTCGCCGGTGCAGTCGCGGTCGGCAGCGCTCTCCTGCGATAGGGTTTCTAAACGATAGCTGTGTACGCCTGTGTTAGTTAATGATTGTGCGCATGCGCGCATGAACTTCGTGACTGGACCGGCGGATCAGGGATTCGGCCCCATCATCATCCTTCACATAAAAACGACCGAAGCGCGTACGCCAAGAGCAGGGAGGAGGAGCAATGGTGAGAAGACGTGTTCACCGTCAAGCGAAATGAAGAGAATGAAAGGTGGGCGTGGGTGGGTGGGCAGCCGATCCATCAAGGCCCATGACGCAGGGAGAGGAGGATAGGGCCAGAGATCGGGGAAGGTCCCCAGAAGGTGGCGAGAGATCGGGCAGGAGGTGTGGCGGGGAAGTCGCGTTAATCACCATTACAGCGCGCTCCCGCCCCTGCTCACGTACGACATGTTTCTTTAAGATGAATACCAACGGCAGACAGAGAGGAAAAGAGAGAGAAGCACGCGTGCCTCCAACGGACGTGCGTCATGGCGGGGCAGAGGCCAGGAATCCGGTAACAAGGGAAGCAGCGCCCCTTAAGCAAGCAAGGGGACGCGAAAGCCACAGTCGCGCGGCATTAGCGGCCCTACACACACGCGCGTGCGCCTACATGGCGCGTGTGCGCCTCCCTTTTGGAGGCGGAAGTGCCTGTCTACGTTCGGCGAGGTCCTCTGCTTTTTCGGCAAGTAATGAGGATGAGGAGTGGGTGGGGGCGGGCCTCGTCGTTCGCTGAGCTTCCCTGTCTTGGCCGCCCCCAGAAGGCGGGAGAGGATGCCGACGACATCCAACAAGAAAAGGCAGGCGCATCATACGATGATCAGTCGCGCCGTGTGCGTGCGTGGAGGGGGTGGGGAGGGTGCGAAAAGGTAGCGAAGGAATGCAAGGAATCGAGCGTGTCATTCACTTGTGCACACGCACCTCCCGTGCCCTCCACCTCCTGACCCTCACGGTGCTCATACTCAGGGCCGCGACTGCCCTCAGCAAGCAAAGAGAATCTCTCCATACTTGCCGCTGACGCGCCACGGCAGCCCTAGCTCCTGGTCCAGCCTCGCCTTCACGTCGCCAGGCACGCCAACACAGCACTCGCTCTTAATCGTACGGATCGAGCACACTGGAACGACCTGCGTTGGCCAATATGCCGACATCACCTCGGCGAAGGTCGGTGCGTCCATCAGCGCGGTTGCCGGCGTGTCCTGCGTCAACTCCGCCACGATGGACTGCTCCAGTGCGCTGTAGCTCTCTGGCGCCTTGCGCAGGTCAGGCCTCTCCTCCTTCGCCAGCGTCGCCAAAAAGTCGGTGCGGTCCCAGTAGCGGTCGCCAACCAGGCGGCGGTAGTTAAGGTCGCCCTTGAAGAGCACCAACCCGCTGCGGGCCTGGACGTGCGCCTTGTTCATGCGGTAGAGCCCGGCCGCCGAGGAGGCAGGGCAGGCCGTGTCGGCCAGCGCCGCAGCCACACCCGACACCGCCATCGTCGTGGCAGCATCACGAGCAGAAGTCGGTGCCGACACGCACTGGGTAAAGAAGTACAGGTTTATCACACGCGGCGGCAGGTCTCGGTACTCGGACGGCTGCGTCCACACGGTGTCGGCGTCGACAGCGAAGGCGCCACGCGCGAAGCAGTCCCGCACCTGCGCAATGAACGGCTCCAGCACGGCTTTCAGCGTCATCCGCCTCGCCGCATCCGGCTCGAAGGCCTCGCTTGTGTAGGAATCCTCCAAAGCGGCGAGTGTGAGGTCGAAGTCGCGCGGCGTCACGTCGGAGACGTAGTACGGCATTGGCTTGACGTGAAACACGACACGCGCGTTGCCGGCAGCAGCGGCAGCGCCGAGCTTGGCCGCCTGGTTCACGTACCACAAACCAAAGCACAGGTCGGAGATGCACTCCACGCCAACGTTGTCCATGACGACGTCCACCTGACGAGTACCGTTGCATGCGTCGCCAGGGTCCAGCAGCCGCTGCAGGTAGGCCTCCACCTTGGCCACCTCGTTACCAACCAGGTTCGCATCCTGCGCCAGGGACGCAGCCTTCTCGGCCTCCCGCAGCGCCGCCACATCGCCTGCGTGTGACTTGTCCTCGCCGCCCGCTGCCTTGCCATGCGAGTCGGCCAGCTGATCGAGCGTGAACATAGAGAGGTCGATGCCGTTGCCCCAGAGCATCCACCGCAGCAAGATGCCGCCGTAGTCGCGATCGGCGCCCCATGGTTGGCACGCCAGCATCGGCACCACGCGTACTTTCAAGAAGTCCATCAAGACATCGTGCTTCTCGTGGGCAAAGATGTCGCGATATTGGGAGAAGAACGTTGCGGCTGGAGGGATGACGCAGCCGCTCGGCTGCCGCACCATCTCCGCGTATGGCACCTGCCTAGCGGGGCGATCGCTGCCGGGCTGCACGCGTCGTACCACGACACTCTCGGCGATCGAGGCAGGCCGGCACACCAGCGGCGCCACGTTCCGTGCGCTCTGCATCGCGATCGCCGGCGGGCTGACCAATCCCGGCGTCGACGTAACGCGGCACTCCTGCGAGAACAGCGGGTTGTGCAAGGCGTGCTGAGTGACAACGTTGAAGGTGGCCGCCGTCCCCGCGGCGGCTGTCACATCCTCTTCCGCTGCCCCCTCGGCCACGTCCTGCATCATTAAGCACTGCCACAGCACATGGTAAAAGTAGATCTCCCCATGCAGCCACGGCAACTGACCCCAGCGCGGCACAATAAGATGCTCCTTGCCCTTTGCCGCCGGCGGGCTCACTCGCCGTGCCACATCAGTGGCGTTGACGTTGTCGTATTCAGAGACGTATGCGTAGTTGCGCAGCCACGCCGGCACGCACGCCTGACCCGGCAGCGGCGGCACCATGCCGTTCGCCTCTACAGCGCGCATGAGCTCAATGGCACGCTGGCGTCCCTTCTCGGACGCCGCGGACGCGTTGCGCAGCTCCTCCAAGGTACGCCTCAGCACGGAAGGTATGCGTTTTACCATCGTGACGGAGCGGAACTCCTTTGCAGCCGCATCGCGGAACCGCACGAGCGTCGGGAGTCGTGCGCCAGGGTGCTCCATGGCAAGCTGGAAGAGCTCTCGCAGCTCCGCAGCGTTCCTCCACAGGCCAATATGGCAGCACCCGCCAACGTCGCCGGCGACGCCGTTCTTGCTGGATGCCGGATGCGGCGCACCGGCGAGGATGTGGTGGATCGGAAAGTCGCGGCGGGCGAACATGTAGTCACGCGGCCGCAGCACGTTCAGCACGGGGCAGTAGTCGTTCGCGCCATCGCCGATGAAGATGACAGTTGGATCGATGAGCGACGTTGTCTGCAGTAGACGTTCGATGATAATGGACTTGCACATGTTCGGCTTTCCGCCGGCGAGGCAGCACTGACACTGGTGGCCGTGCGGCTCGTACCAGCACACGCGCGACTTGCGCGTCATGCCCGGGTTGTGCATTGCATTACGGTCCGCCTCGTCGTTCACGTTGAGGCTGCCGGCCGGCCGGTCTGCGCCATAGCAAACGTCCAAGCCGGCACTCTGAGACACGCCAGGCGCTGTCAGGTCGTAGTACGGGTTGCTGTGAATCTGCGACATGCACTCCTTCACACCCGGGAGGCGCGCATCGAGCGCCGCATCAATGAACAGAAGGTTCGAGTCACTGGCAATGTTCATCTCTATAAAACCCGGCATGTTGTCCTGCACTGTCGCCGCACGCGCATCGCCAGGTGGCGCCGGCCCAGGCGCCGCGACGACGTACTGCTTCTGTGCATCTCTCAGATACTGAAAGACTTCGGGCATCTTCGGGTCGATGGTAACACTGTCCTGCGCCGCCTTCCTCAGCTCCTCCTTGTGGAAGGGCGCGATGATGGTGTCCATCAGCTTCGTCCACTGCATTCGATTCTTCTCCAACATCATGCGCCGCTGCATGTCGCGGCGGCCCAGCGCCGCTGGGATGACCTCATCCGTATTGCAGTCGACAATGGTGTGGTCAAAGTCAAACACGACGAGGAAAGACTGGCGGCCGATGCCCTTCATTGAAAAGCTCTCTGGTGTGCGTGTGTGTGTGTGTATATGTGAGCGATGCGGGCGAAGATGGATGCGTGCGCGTGTGTGTGTGAGGGCGAGGGGAAGGGCTGCCAATCGACAGAACCCTCGTCGGAAGGGCGCCACGAACTCGCCAAACGGAAGAACAGAGAACGAAAGGGGGCATCAGCACAGAAATGTGAGGAGATGAGGGAGAAGGTGGAGAACCGCCGCGGATGATGCGGATGATGGCGGCGATGGTGATAACGAGAAGGACGACAGCGGAGCGGGGGGATGGAAGGGGGGAAATTTGCACGACGGCAAAATAGAGCCTTCCTCGTTTGCTGGTTGTCCTCTCTGATTTTATTCTTATGCCCGTGTGTGGGTGCGTGAGTTGGAGAAGGCAACACAATTCTGAAGAGAATGAGAGACACCAACAGGGAAGTATGGGGAGGAGTGCTGAGACGATGTGCCCATTGCCTGCCAGAGAGCGACATACACGTTCCCTCCAGCATGCTCACTCTCCGCCATGCAACGCGAGCTCGAACGTCACGCCATGCCGCTCCGCCCACCGCGCACCACCACAGACCCCTGCCACAGGTGCCCCATCCGCCTGGTGCCAAGCAGCCCTGGGCGCACGCGCGCACGGCAGCAATGCGCCGACCCAGTCGTCTCAGCACCGCCTCTGCCTCGAGCCCAGCCCACATGCCCGCTGAGCAGGTCGCCTCGCAGCCGCTCCCCCATTGTGCCGGTCGCCACCCCTGGTGCATCCCCCTCGGCGTGGCGCTCAGGCTGCCCCCCACCAGTGGTCAGTGTGAGGGCCGTGCGGGGTGCGTTCGAGCCACGCTGGCACTTCGCCCATCACATAGACGGTGTGCAGGCGTGTGCACGGTCGCAGGTCGCCCCGACGCAACGCCATCCAGGCCCTCACCGCCGACATCAGCAGCGATGCATCGCGCGGACCTCCGCCTACGTCACAGACACCTGACCCTGTCACACACCAGAGGCAAGTTCGGCATTCGGCAGGCATAGGAAGGGGAAGGGGAGAGGTAGCTGAGCGAGAAAGAAGAGGCCGTCGCTTCGCGCAGCTGCCCCCACTCAACCCTTCATACCTCCTCCCTGTGCTCAAGCCCCCGCGCACACGCGCGCATGCCTTGGCAGTGGCTGTGTCCTCGTCTTCCAGAGATGATAATCATCTTCCTCAGCGAAAATGAGGGCGTCAGCTGCTCCATAGAGGGTGGGCAAGAACGTGCACGCAAGCATACGTGCAGGCACTCAGAGATGCTAGAGGGCCAGAGAGCGCCAACCGAGGGGTGAGGGGAAGGTGATGAGGCACCCACAGAGGTGGTGGGCTCATGAAAGGCGCACAGCAAGAGGGCATGCGAAGGGGGCAGGGGCGAAAGTAAAAAGAAGCGAAGGCAGAGAGGCGAGTTGTGCGAGCGCGTCGAGGGGAACGGGCCACGCCGAGTAAGCGTTTGGTGCACATGCACGGTGCCAACGGAAAGAGAGAGAGCCTGTTGTACGTTTACGTGCAGCACCGCTGCAACCTTCGACTCCGCGGCCTTCCTCTGCCCTTCAGCGCCCCCTTGCCCCCGCGCAAGCTCGCCACTTCATCCATCCATGATCACCCCTTCCCCAAGGACAATCCTCGGCCCCCTCCTCCTGCCTCTCCATCTGCATGTATCGCACGTCACGTAGCAGCCGGCAGGCGAACGCGCAGAGGAGGAAAGGAGCAACTACAGCTGCCCGTAGCGCCAGAAGAGTGCATCAGCGGCGTTGTGCAGCTCCTTCTCCGCGTTTGACCGGCGGTTCAGCGTCAGAAGCGGCCGAATCAAGCCATCCTCCAGCCCGTATACCCAGCCATGAATCTCCACCTCGTTCTCGGGCTTGTTCTGCGACGGGCGGTTCTCGCGCTTCGCCGCGGCATCCTCTTCGTTCTGCCTTGACCATACACGCTGGATCAGGTGCGTCTCCACAACGTGCTCCATCTGCGCCAGGACATTCAGCTCGCACAGGGCGTCGAGGTGGTTGCGCGTGGGAAGCTCAGTGAGCATGCGCCGCCAGTGGCGCTTCTTCACTGCCGACACGTGCAGGATCCAGTGATCAGCAAGACCCACGCGGTCCTCGTGCAGGGCGGCTGTCACGCCACCGCACTTGTAATGCCCCGATACAATCACGTGTTCCACCTTCAGGCAGTCGATTGCGTACTGGATAACAGCGAGCGCGTTGAGGTCGCTGTTGCAGACGATGTTCGCGATGTTACGGTGAACAAAGATGTCGCCGGGGTAGAGACCGACGATTTCGTTGGCGGGCACGCGGCTGTCACTGCAGCCGATCCACAGGTACTGCGGCTTCTGCTGCTTCGCAAGCTCCACAAAGTAGTCCGGGTTCAGCTGCACGATCTCGCCGGCCCAGTGCTTGTTGAAGTCCAGCAGCGGCTGGATACCGCTACCGCGCGGCGGCTGCTCACGCTGCACAGACTGAACAAGGCGGCCGCCAACGAGGCTAGCAAGCTTTTCCTTCGTGAGAGTCGCATTCGCCGAGGGTTCCGACATGTTGCGGTTGCACAGCAACTCCGGTGTGGTGGAGAAGTACATGGAAGGCACGTCAAGCGTCGGCTTCGTGGGGTGCGGGCAGCCGCAGCTGCACAGCGACATGGGTGCGCTGCAGGGTGACGCAGCAAAGAGGTCGCTGCTCGGCGACAGCCCTGCGGAAGCTTGGCGTGCACGATCGTTCTGGTGGGGAGAAGGATACGGTGGATGCGTCACCTTGGAGTGCGTGCGACGCGACTCGACGACAGCCGCCGCCGATGGGAGCATCGAAACGACCCCAGCCGCGGCGCCGGCAGTGCGACGCAGCGCGCCCCCGGAACCCAAGCCGAGAGGCTTAGCGAGCATGTGCTCAAGAGTTCGTGCGGGTGTTCGTATAAAGCGTGTGCAGTCGCGTCGCGGCAGACCGAAAGGAAGGTGATGCTCCCCCACACGAAACGAGAGTGTTGACGGCCAGACGGAGAGGAAACAGGCACAGGAAAGCAGCAGCACCTGCGAGGTGATAACAGAGGAGTCGGGAAGTGGAGAAGGGAGAGCAGTGTAAGCCGAGAGCAGTCAACGTCTGCGCGCGTGTGTGTGTGTGTGTGTCGTGCGAGATGTATTCGGGGCGTCTAGAACAGCAGTGAGCCGCAATGCGCGCGTGGCGAAGGTCCGAGCATGTCTGTGTGTGCGTGTAGGCCGGATGCCGGCTGCTAGCAGTGCGTCGGTGAATAATGATACTAATCCACAGGGACGCGCATGTATGGCAGATAGTGTGCGTGACGGAGGGTGCAGCTGTGTGGAGTGCCCATCGGAACTAGGCGCGCCACCAAGCACATGCGCGGACACATACACGGGTCCAAAATGGCAAGAAACGGTGCGAGAGAGCCGGAGAAATCGGGCAGAACGGTGATGGCCCGGACTGCAGCAGTGGGAAACCGGGAGGGCCCGCGAAGCAAAGCAGCAGAGCTGCGCTGTGTGCGTGCGCGGGCGCCAAGATGCAGCACACAGAGTCGTACGCGGCGCGCACACAACCGTCGGCAAGCAGCAGCACATGAAGAGAAGCCGACGGGAAGGGGTAGCTGGACTAATACAATGGAGGGAAGCAGCTCCGCTCAGAATGTATCACCGAGCAGCTGTCCATGAAGCAGTGGCGGCTGTCATCTGGCTGGCGCACAACACACTCAGGCACACGCACACACACACACACACACATATATATATATATATATGCGTGTGCGTGTGTGAAAAGGCAAGTGAGGCACAGCAGATGCACCTCTGCGCTGCAGAACAACTCCTAGTGAAGCACGTCGCTTCACGAAGCATCGCGAGCGGTGCCTCCCTCCTCACCGAGGCTTCAAGGCCGATCAGCTGCACAGCGGCCACCTGCCACCTCAGGGTCGTGGTGTTGCTCTGGTGCTTGGTGCGCGAGCCCACATCCTGCCACGTAGGGCCGCGCCCATCGCAATCGGCATGTGTGGCAGAGGAATGTCTGCCCCATAAAGTTCCGCTGCACCGGCGCAATGCACTCCTGGTGGAAGAGCGAGAAGCACGAGGCGCACTCCAGCACGGCGTCCTCCTCTCGCAACGGCGGCAGGCGTGGCCGGAAGCGCAGCAAGTCGTACAAAGCAGCCTGCTGAGCACGAAGCTGCTCTAGAGGCACAGAGAGAGACGTTCTCGCCGATGCATCCGTCCGCCGCGCAGGTGCCGCGTCGGCATCGGAAACGCACTCGGGCACCACGCTTGTCGCGCGATCAACCGCATCTGCCGGCGACGGCAGCCGTGGTGGTGATGCTGCAGCAGCACCCAAAACAGCCCTCATCTGGTGCTGCCGCGTCAGCGGCGAGACGAGCAGCGGGATGGACGGCACCTTTCCCTTACCGACTGGCGTTGCTGCCCACCGCTCCGCAGCAACGGCGTGGTTCGCGTCGGCGTCCGCGTTGGCAGGGGCTGCGTCGGAGGGCAACGGTGGGGATAGCGCGAGGCCTGAAGAACAGTGCGGAGTTGATTGCGCTGCGGCTATCAGCTGCCGCGGGGGAGGCGATATCTGCGTAGCACGCGGGTTCACATGCATGTGTGGTACGTGCACGCCTTCCGTGTCTGGCACTGCCTCTTCTAATAGCGAGAGAGACGGCGCCCTTGGCCGCGGACTGGAATGTGACGCTGGTGATTGTGCCATCGGCTGCGCAGGAGCGTCGTTCGTTTCAGCAGCACCTACTTCCATGGCTGGTGGTGGACAGAACGGTGATGCGGTGGAATCGGTGCGCACGTCGTCGCCAAACAGTAGCCGCGCATAGCGATCCCAGCTGCCTCCACGGCCAAGCACTAGCTTACGCACAACTTCCTCGAGGCTGTAGCGCGAAAGTCGGCGACGCAGCGTGGCCGCTTGCTGAGGTGTCGGGATGGCAGACGGCAAGAACAATGACGATGCCCACTCCTCGTACACGCGCAGGGAGGTCGCGCCAGACGGTGGGGCCGCGTTCGCCCAGCCGCACCGGCACAGCAGCCGGCTCCACTCCTCGGCCTCCTCGACAGCGTGTCGGCTCCCCCGCAGCGCGACGCCGGCACGCGAGGCTTTGTCGGCGCGAGTACCGTTTTCATCGCCCCACTCACTGTCGTCGCTGTCGTCAGAGCCGACTGCGCGCTCACCACGGTGGTGCCTATCCTGCCTCCGATGGCGGAGAAGTGTTCGGGATGCCGCGTCCTTGTCGTACTCGGCTCGAGGACGCTTCGGGCGGCCACTGGTCACTGATGCTGCCGCAGGAGAATCAGAGGCGGCGGACTCGGTCGGGTGCGCCGAGAGAAAGACACAGAAGTCCGTGGCGGCTGCGATGCGCTGCGTGAGCGCCGTCCACAGCGCCTCCGCTGACGCTGCCGCCTCTTTCGCGCTGTCACCAGCTGTGCCACGGGCGTCAGCGGCGGCGCCGCCCGTTTGCAAGTCCGCATCAGCCTCCACAGCGTCAACCCTAACGGATGTATCCTCGGCGCCACTGCGTGTGACAGAAGTGGCGGCGGCGGAGCGGTAATCGGTCGCCGAAGTATCGGCCCGCATTATGTACGCCCCCCAGCGCTGCTGCAGCGCGGTTACTCGGCACGGCGCCCCTTCAGAGCCACTCAGCAACGGTGTCGCATATCGGCGGCCACGTCCTTCGCAGGCGAGATGATCTGTCAGAGCCGCCGCAATCTCCGCCTCATCGCCGTCGGTGCTGCTGTTCTCCAGCACAGAGCGAACTTGCGCTCGCCATGAAGCGCGGTCATCACACAGCGTTGACCACCACAGCACCGGCTGCTTCTCCTTGACCAGGTCATCGCACACGGGGCAGCAAACAGTGCCGTTGAGGCTGCCGTGACCTGAGCGGGCAGCGGCGGTAACGCCAGCGCTCATCTCACGAGCCTCGCGGACGACTGCAACGCAGTAGGCGACGATGGCCTGCACGGCTGGGGTGGGGCGTACTCGTGGCCAGGCGCCGCCACCGCGGCCTCTGCCGCTAGTGACAGACTGGGTCGGTTCCACACTCGCTACGCTGTCGTCGCTGCCAAAGAGACCGTCAGCGTAGACGAGAAGCCACGCACTGCAGATCAGCAGCCGAGTAAACAAGAAGCCATCCGTGACGAGGCTCGGTGAAGGAGGGAGGAGCAGCGGCGGTGATGACGTGCGCAGACGCGCCGGGCTGAAGATGGAGCCGGCAGCACCATACAGAGACGACATGTAGGCGAGAAGAGAAGCAGAGGAGGGAGGCGTCGCGTCGCAGTTGCCTGCAGTCGAGTCAGGCGGCGTTTCTGAAGCCGGCGAGAAAACGGTGGCGGCGGTGCGAGCCATACCTAAGGTGCCACTCATGCGTGCCATCGCTTCCACCGTGAGTGCCTCACCACCGCCTGCGAGCGCGATAGTGGTGCTCGTCTCGGCAGGAGCTGGAATGGCCCGAAACAGCAGCGGGTACCGCACCATCATCTGGAGTCGACCCCAGTGCAGCGCATCACATGCGTACGTGACGGAGGCGCCGAGTGCGACAAGATTCAGCCCGCTGCCCGATGAGAGCATGGCTGGGGGAACAGCGGCTGAGAAGAGGGTGTGAGTGCCGATTGACAAGGCGGCCGCATCGCCGACCCGATGTTGGTCGCTGCCACAACTGTTCTGCTGCTGCTGCTGTGTGGCGGCCTCGGCATTCAGAGGCACATCAGCGGCTGGGTCCTCTGCCGATAGTGCCAACGCGTACAGTCGCGTAAGCACGGCAGCGGTGTCGGCCGCTTGCCGGTCGTGTGCAGAATCGCCCTTGACGGCCAACGGATGGCGACCCTGGGCCTTTCCCGTGCCGATGTCGCCGTCGCCTGGGCTCGAGCCCCGACTCTGCGAGCTGCTCTCACTGCTGATCCCGCTTGGCCAGCCACCGATCCCGGCGTCATCCTCAGCGCCGTCCACGCAGCCGGGTCTGCGCGTACTCGAGAGCAGCAAGGGATTCGTGCGAGTGCTGCCAGCTACCTGCTGGCCACCCCAGCCACCCAAACCGTCGTTGAACAGCATCGATGCAGCAGGCAAGTGCGACGGCAGCAGTGAAGCCGCTGATCGTGTCGGACGTGTGTGCAAGGAGCGATCGGTGTCACCCGGAGCAGCAGCGTCACGTGCCATTGCTCGAAGCCCGGACCGGCGCCCTCCTTTCCCCGGGCCTGCAGTCAGCTCCTGCGCGCTCGTAGCCGTGGCAACCGTTACCGCACCGGTGAGTTTTTGCAGAGAAGACGAAACGACGACGCCACCCCTTTCATCCACGGCGGGCGCGCCCACCGGAGTGCTGTCGAGTGCTGCTGCCGTCGTGAGCGTATTTGCTTTGTCCGACGCTCCCACAGCGCGACTTGCATCGGGTAGCCGAGCGTGCACCTCAAAGACGTCACTACGTCGCAGTCTCTCCGCTGCCGACATGGTCTTGAAGAAGAAACATGCAGCAACAGCCTCCGCCTGCCGGGCCGGCAGTCCAAAGGTCGCGGTAGCGGTGGCTGCGGTGCTGGTGGTGGAAGTGGTGGTGGAAAAGGGCGAAGCGGATGCGGAAGCGGCTGGTGCCGGTGCCCTTACCACCCCTGTGCAAGCCAAGGACGACGTTGCGGCGCCAGTGCTTGCTGCTGCCCTAGTGGGGATGCCACCTACGAGCACTGTAGGTGCTGCGGTGGAGCGCATTAGATGGCGACTACGCCCAAAAAAACGCACCACGTCCTTCACCACGACCGGTGGGACAGCGACAGGGGCGACGAAGAGAAAGCTCGGTTTGCGTGGGCGCAGCAGCTGCGCTCGTCGCACCAGAGACGCCCACAGATTCGGCTCCAGCGCCATGACTGCCGCGCAGACGCAATACGCGGCCTCCTCGGTCGCACTCGCCGCCCCGGCGCCGCTGCCACCGCTGCTCGTGCCAACGGAAACGATGTCGATGGTGCTTCCACCGGGGCGGCGACACAGCCGGTAGAGCGTCATGGCGTGCCGCACCACCGCGTCGCAGGCGCGTTGCAGATCATCAAGACCAGTGACGGCCTTGGTCTCCGCTGATGTCGTTGAAGGGTGAGTGGTAGCCACGCGCGTCGCTGCCACCACGCTGTTGTTGTTGTTGCCTGTGCTGGTATTCGTGTGCTTGGTGCCATCGCCAGCCGTCACAAGGATGATCTGGCTAGCAATGGTCACACACGCCTTGCGCACATACTGCTCCTGCATGTGTGCGTGTGTGCTACGATGAAGAGGAAGTCCGCCTGGTCGGCAACACGAAAGGCGGATGCACACAGTACTGCTACCGCGGATCGACGCGCTTGTGTTCCTCTCCTCGCCCACACCGCACGCAGCAGCAGTTTCAGTGATGCGCGCCTTGCGTGGGGTACGCGGATCTGTCTTGATGCAAGTCTGTCGAATGGTGTACGCCTATGCGTGCGTGTGCGTGTCTCGCTGCGGTGCGCCGTGAGGTGAGGGAGGATGAAAGCCGGTGGTAGTGGTCCGGCGGAAAGATGGGAGAGATGGGGAGGAGGAGGCAGCGATGACGTGGGGAGGGAGGAGGGGGGCATAGTCACAAAGGGCGAGAGAGAAAGGCAGGAGGCAGGGAGAGGGGGGTCGAAAGGTGGCGGCCGCCGTTACAGGCTAGCTGCCGTCATCGACGGAGTCCCAAACCCTCTCCCTCCCCGCGGCCAACTCGTCTCACCACTTGAACAACTCTCAACACGCTACCCAAGCGAGCGGGCGTGTGCCCATGCGCTACGCGTTGCACGTTACTCGGGGTAAACTCGGCCTCCGTTTGGCTAGGTACGTGTATGCTGTACGTGCCAGCGGCAGCGTACACGCAGGCCCACCCACGCTTCTCTCCATCACGCCCCTGTGTTGGCGCGCAGTCGCCGCAGCAGCTCCACCGCCGTCGTGGAACTCGTACGCGAGGCGCCGGCATGGACGAAGGATGCCGACGAAGGTGACGGAGAATAGGCATCGCCAAACCGCTGCAGTGGTCCACCACCGCCACCGCCATGGCCACCGCTGGCGCGACCGCTAGAGGTGCTCACTGTGGTCCCTCGAGCGACCGTGCCACCTGCGCTGTGTCCGGTGGCGTTTGCGGACGCCGTTCGTGAGCTAAGAGAGCGGTGAGAGCCTCTGCCACCCGTACCTTGAGCAGATATCCCAGCGGAGACACCGAAAGCGGATGCCGCCGCCCTCACCGTAGACACTATGGCGGGAGACGAGGTCGCGTGATGTGGCGGACTGCGCTGGTGCAGGTTAGCTGCGCCGTTGCCACGTGCTGAAGCCCCGCGCGCTGACGGGGCAGATGCGTGAAAGGCATTCGGGGCGCCGCTGCGGCTGTTGTTGCCTCGTCTGGTGGCTGCGGCGGTCTCACTGCCAACAAACTTCGCCAGCATCTGCGGCGAGAAAGAGGAGGCGGGCTCCTGTGGCGCACTCCGATACAGCGCCGTTGCGGTAGGCTTCTGCATTTGCGGTGGTGTATGCTGCCCGGCGGCACCATCTCGTGCTGCTGAGGGTCCAGTAGCTGCGTAGGCGAGGCTCGCACCACTTTCAGCGGCCGTCGTCGTCGCTGTGGAGGCCTGGTAGATGTAAGGCGACGACGTCGGCGGCGTGTTGTACGGAGGAGTGAAGGACAACAGCACCCGAGGAGGTTCAGCAATGACGACCCCACCAAAGTCGCGAGACGCGCCAACGGAACCGCCCCAGTCATCACCACGGCGGACTCCGCTGCGGTTGTCACTGCTGCGCATGTGAGCGCTCTCCACGCGGAACATCTCTGCGGAGTCATCACCGTAGTACGATGGCGTTGTGCCGCGTACCGGTGTCACATCCGAGGATGCGAGCGTGGACGAGGAATACAGCCGCGGTGCAGCGCGCGGCGCAAGCGGTGGGGTCGCCGGGGACTGCATGCGCGGAGGCGCCGCCATGTCTGCACTGCGGCTGCGGATCGCCGCCGCGGCTAACGCACGACTACGCGGCGTTGATGACTGTTGCGCTCTCAGCGCCGTCTGCATCTCCTCCAGCGTTGTCAACTGCTGATGCGCCCATGATGCAGCGACACCATCCTTGTGCTGGCGATGGTCCTCCGTGCGTGGTGAGCGGCCACCCAAGGTAGCCGTGTACGCGCCGCCGCTGTTATTGCTGGTGTTACCACGAGAGCTTGATCGGCGTCGCTGCTGGCGCGGCTGCGGAAGGAAACGTTCCGCCGTGTCATGTGGAGAAGACGCCGCAGCGGCGCTGGCCGAGGCATCGACCGTGGCAGCGTTATGCGGTCTAGTGGAGGAGCGATAGCTGTCTGGCGAGTGCAACGATTGAGAACGGAAGAAGGAAGGCGCGGCCCTGGTCGCTGCTGTGGCTACTGCAGCATCGGCAGCAGCTCCCGGCCCCGTGCCAGCGCGGCGGGCCGACGGAGGCGTGCGCAGTAGCGACAGCGCGCTGTACTTGCTGTGGCTACGACCACCGCCACCGTTGAAGCCTGCGCCAGGGGAAGCCACGGCACCGCCGGCTGCACCCCCCACGTAGCCCATGTTGGGTAGCGCAGGGGAGCGCATGGGAGTCTCCATGTCTTGGCACGGGGAGGCGTGCAGCGGGGGCGAGAAAAGTTGTCGCTGCTGTCGTTGCTGCTGGGAGGTCGGCAGTGGCGAGCCATGAGCCCCCTGCTGAAGCGTAGCGGCAGCTGAAACCGAGAGCGACGCAGACGGGGACGTCGTCGTTGGCGCCCACCCCCACGCCGCGCGTGTTTCGAATCCTCCAGCAAGTGTAGCGTGAATCGCCGTCGGACTTGCGCTCCCTTGGCTTGCCATGCTGATGCCACGCCCATCATTCTCTGCTGCATCCAGGTCTACCTCCACCACGGCAACGCGGGATTCGTTGTTGGGGTGATGGCCGGTCAATGCCGCCGCCGTGAGTGTCGCAACACCGCCTCCAGGGACGCTCTCGACGTCCACATGGCGATCCGTGGTGAGCGCTGGCAGTGTCTCCGCCACCACTGACGGCGTAGCAGCGCTTTTCGAGAGCAGTCTGTCATCCGCGGTGGTGAGACACGCAAGAGGAGACAAGCCGAGCAACTCGTCGGCAGCAGCAACGGAGGCCGCCGTGGTGGTGGCTGGGGGACTCAAATGGCTACCATCGCGGACGCCTGCCGGAGTCGCTCCGGATGCGGCAGGCACGCCTGCAAGCAGTGCGCCCGCGGAACCTGCTAGCTGGTGCTGCTGCTGGAGTAGAGTTTGAATTAGCAGGCGGTCTAGCGAGTCCCCTTGTGGCACCTGCGACGCCATTCGCTGCTCTGCCTCAACGCTGTCAGCGCCGCGAGTACTCCCGTTGCGCGCCGTCGAAGTTGCCGAGGCATCGACCGCCGCTGCTGCCGCTGCATCCGATGGTAACGCTGACGAAAGCGTTACCAACTTTGTCCCCCCTTGAGCTGGGGGCAGCTGCGGCAGCTTGAGCGCGTCCAAGTGCTCATGCGTGAGCTCGTAGAGCCCCAGCAAGACATTTAACTTGGACTCTCGCTCCGCCAGCTGCGCCTCGCGGTCCGCCAGCTGCGCCTCGCGACTCTGCCCCTTCGTGTCCGTGTCCCTCGCGTGCGGCAGCGTTGCAGACGAGGGTTGCGGCAGTGTGGCATCTGTGTTTTCCAGCCGCCGCCGCGCAAGCAGCAGGCGATCGCACGCTTCCTCGGCCAGGCGGCGGTAGTACCACGACTCCGTGCGCAGCCGCAGCGCCTGGAGTTGCAGAAGCTGCAGAGCGGTAGGGCTCTGCGTTGGCGCTGCAGGGCCCGCGCTCGCCCCACCACATTCGCACAGCCGCCCAACCAGAAACGCCAGCTCTGAGCTAGGGGCTGCTGCTGCTGGTTCCGCGTGCCCGCTGCGACTCTGGCGCCCCCGCGCTCGCAGCTCCATCAAGAGGCTCATCAAGCGGCCCACGCTCGCCAAGTCCGACGCCTGGTGCTGCGCCTGTTGCGCCGGTGTCGCCTGCTCTGCTTCCTGCGCTGCGGAGAGTCTTGGCACGCTTTGCCGCGGAACATGTGCGCGGCCATCGCCCTGCTGTTGCAGCAACTCCGGCGATGGATGAAGGACGAAGAAGACGTGATGACACGGAGTGGCGGCGGTGACGGTCGCCTGCGGCAGCAACACGCTAGGCACAGCTGTCGAGCAGAAGCGCCGGAAGATGGCATCCTCCTCCTTGTGCATCGGCACACGATCATCATCAATGTTGCTGCTGGAGACGGTGCCGGACACTGCCCTCCTCGCATCCTCTTTGCTGGCCGCCGCTGCCGTCGCTGCGGCAACATCAGCCCACGTCTGTTCGAGCTGCCGCGGCAGTGTTGGCGCGCAAGCCACGCACAGCACATCAGCTGCGGTCAGTTGACCGAACAAGTGAAGGCCGGCACTGTGCACAAGCGCGAGACTGGATAACAGCGACACCAGCAAGTTCCACAAGAACTCCTCTGGCCAATCCAGCAACGAGGTGGACGGTGCCGCGGCCGCCGACGCTTCTGGCAGCGGCCCTTCACTGTCCACACCGAGCAGGGCAGAGGCCCGTCGCAGCTGCTGCGCGAGGGAATACGACGACGTTGACGATGAAGACGACGGCGGCGGCAGAAGCGAGGTAGAGCCTTGCCAACTACTGCCGCCGTCAGCGCTAGCGGCCGCCATGTGGGCAACCACCGTCGTCATGGCAAACGCGTCCCTGAAAGTGACCTGATACCGCCCCTGCGCTGCCATCGCGTCCGTGGCGCATCGACAGAGCGACCACTGAAGCTCGAACGAAGACGTCGATGAGTCAGTTTCGCCGAGGTTGCTGGCATCCACAGTCGGCACAGTGCCCACGTTCTCCCCGGCGCCGGCATCGGGGCCTCCTCCGTCACTGCCGCTCCAGGAAATCCTATGTAGAGGCGTCATGCCGTACAGCGCCGCAAGCACCGCCGTCGGGGGAAGCGGAGAGGTCGACATCCAGCACGACTCCAAGTCTGGCACCTGTGAGGTCGATCCAGTGGATACCGATGTGGCGATGGCCCCCATCCTGCTCGCAGCTGCCGCTCGTCCGTTGTCAGCAGCACTGAAAGGCGCGAGTCCTTCGCTGGGTGAACGCGAGGACGCCTGGCGTGCCGCAGGTGCGGACCCCCACAGAGAAGCAGCGATGCCGCTGCTCATGGCGAAGACGCAGCCTTCGATGCTGCGCTGAAACTGAGCGTACTTGGAGGCGAGCACATGCAACTTAGACACTACGGCCGCCTGATCATCACGCGAGGAGTGTCCCATGCCTGAAGAGCAGCTCAGATACTCGCACATGACGTAGCTATCAGGATAGGATTTGAGTGCATCACCGTGCGCGGCTGGTGCACATCCCCGGCTATCGGGGATGCGCAGAATACGTCTAATGTCCATCGTGCGCTGCGTCGGAAAGGACCACCAAAGCGCGCGCGCGAGTAAAAGGAAGACGGAAGGAACGCGGCGGGTGACAGCAAAGGGCGAAACAAGGAAAAAGACGGTGACAACAGATGTGGTGCGGCACCTGTTCCCTTCCCCAAGCCGATCCCCCCCCCCCAATCTTGTGTGTGCAGCCTTCTATCCAGCTCTCAGGCACACTCTCTCTCGCCCTCCTCTCGGAGGGGGAGGGGGAAGAGTAGTCCTCGGAGCGATCAGCTCCCCCGTGGCACCCGATAAAGGCGCCACACCAGAAAGAGACGAGCGGGGACGTAAATGAGGCGGCGTGATGATCAATGTCGCCACGCACACACACACACGCCGCCGGGGCAGGTTTCTATCGACTCTGCGAGTCCAGCAAGAGAAAAAGAAAGAGAGGCAAAGCAAAACAAAATGGGCAACGCCGGTGCGTTCCTCCTGTCGCTCTCTCGCCCTCTCGCCTTCTGTTTTTCCCTTCGAGAGTCTGTGATGGCGAGCCCCAATCTAGGCGCAAGCACGACAGAAGGGGAAAGGCAGAAGGTGCGTGAGTGCGCGCCTTGGTGTGCGTTCGTCACACGGGGCGCAGAGGCGGTCCGACATCCCCGCCGAAGCGCTCTCTCCTTCCTCGTCCTCCCTTTTACACGGCGAACGCTGACTCAAAGCTGTGCACACAACAGGCAAGCGAGGGTAGGGAGAAGTCACTACGAGACAGGCAAACAGTTTCCGTGGAGAGGGAATAATATCGCCGACAACGAATGCGAGGCTCTCGTTGTGGAAGGTGTATGCTTCCTCTTCCCCTCTTCCAAGAGATGAGTACGTGGTTAGCTTTACATGATGCTCGCGTGCACGAGACGAAAAGAGCAATGTCCGAGTATGTGTTGATTTATTTTCCAAGCCGCAAAAAATCAAACATATATATATATATAATATATAACGAGGAATCATAGAGGGCAGATGCGAGTGGGTGCAAGAGGGTGCGCCCACGCAGTAAAATCAAGAAAGAATATGTGTCAGATCAAAAGATGGAGAGAGAGGGAGAGGGAGAGGGAGAGGGAGAGAGAGCAAGACGGGAACGGTCAACGGGAAGGTGATGGAAACAAATGCGTGAAAGTGATGTGCGGGGCTGCATAACGGCACCCATTACAGAAAAAATCGCAAAAATGTTTGCCTCTCCTCAAGCCGCTGGCAGACGATAGCTCTCCTGCTGCTGCAGTGCCGAAGGCAGCAACGCAAGCAGGGGTGGGACGTTCATAGCGCCCTTTTTCCTCAGCTCATTCCTATCGGGAGGCGAAGCAGGGATAGAACGTCGCGAGATGGCGTCTCGCCAGCGCTTGAAGAGATGGAAAAGTGGCGGCGAAGCGTGACGCTTGAAAGAAGAGATTTGGCTGTCCCCTTTCCTCCCGCAATCAAAGTGCTCCGGCTCTCCTCCGGCTTCACAGCGCTGACTACTTTCTTTCACTTTTCTTTTTTTTTTTCGTAAAGGCGCAGGAACTGAGAAAATGAAAAAGAGGGCCACGGCGCATCCAGAGCTTCTCGCAGCAAAGTAAGTGGTGAGTCCGAGGCAAGGCGCAGAGAGAGAGGGAGAGATACCTCAAGTCATCTCGAAACTTTGTCCATGGAAGAAGTGTCAGCTAACATGCTTAGACGAGACCGATCTTGTTGGCGGTGTCCAGAGCATCGTGGGCCGCAGACAGGCGGATGTACGCCTTCTTCAGACCATCCGGGCGGATCAGGGTGTTGACCTTCACGGCCTTGACCTGGTACAGCTTGCGCATCGCCTTCTTGATCTCAGTCTTGTTGGCGCGGGAATCAACGATGAAGGTCAGGGTGTTGTTCTCCTCAATCTTCTTCATCGCCTTGTCTGTCGTCAGCGGGTAGCGGATCACACTGAAGGCCGCAATATCCTTCGACTCCACGGTCACGCGGTTGCTCGGCTTTGCCATTGCCGGCTTGCGGTAGGTGTGAGGGCGGCGAAACTGGGGGCGGGTGTACGACTTGCGTTTCGTCACCTTGACGACCTTGGTCGCCTTCGCATCCTTCGGCGCGGCCTTCTTGGCGGTCTTCTGAGCAAGAGGCATGATGAAAATGAATGTTTGCTGTGAAATGAGCACGCGAAATTCGATTCAGCGAGAAGCCGTTTTTGAAATGATGTGAGACGCCCAAGCGAAAAAGGTGTTGAGGGAAAAGAGAGAGGGCAGGAGAAAAGGAAAGTGGGGCCCAGATACAGACAATAGCATACAGGCAAGTGCAGTACACTCATGCGTGGCACAGGCATTGTTTTTCGTATTGGACCGTTGATGCGAAAACGCTAGTGAGAGACTCAGCAAATCGAAGGGCTTCGACTTTCCTTCAAGTGCCTCCTTCTTGTTTGCATAACCGACAACATATCGGGGCCCACGTCGCAAGCAAAATCAGGCGACCTTATTGATGCATTCTTTTCTGCCATGAGGGGCCCAAGCAGACTCTCGAACAAAAGGGGGAGAGCAGACTCAGCATATTCGTCTAAGCAAACTGATTGCTTTTTGGTCGAACGCAGATGTTGTTTGAAGCATCACCCACACTCTGTGAGTTTGCCGAGCACGGAGAGCTAACAAGCCTTCAAGGTATTCCCACTGAATCTGCTCCTGTGAGGAAAAAACTGAGAATCAATCCAGCTGCAAGGTATTTCTGTTAGATATCCAGTTAGCTCGCAACGGGCTGCTGAGTTTGAAACACCCGGTGTGAGGTCTGAGCTGCAATCGGCTGGTGCACAGGTATTGGGCGAGAAATAGCGTAGTTAAAAGAGGGAAAAACATCCGGTTGGGTTTGCCCTCACGATGTTGTGACCGCAGACAGGGAGATCACGCCGTTGAGGCAGAATCCCCCAAACCGAATCACACGTTTTGAAAACACCCTTCCAGCGTGCCAAGCATGTGGGTGAAGATTGTGCGAAAAAAAAAACGAAAAAATCAGATCTCTCCTTTTCACAGTGTTGAGTTTCATGGTTTTTTTTCTGTTGTTGTTGCGAAGGGCACGGTCGTTCGACTACCTCGCTCATTTTTCTTTTCGCTTCCCTCCTTCTTTTATAAAATTCTATGTCTTTATATATGTACATACATATATATACATATATATATATATGTATATATATATATATAGCAAAGAAAATGGGCATGGATGAGTGAAACAGAGACGAAAAGCGGTAAGCATCTTCACTCCATATCGATGAGATCCTCTGACCCTCTCAGGAGAAAGATCCTCGATGATGGCCATGCTCATGGCGAAAACAAGACATCGAAGAGACGAAAAAAGAGAGGAGAAAAAAAAAGAAGCCCTTACCTCCTCGATGAGCTCCCCCCCCCCTAAAGGCGCAAAAGGAATGTCGGTAGAAAACGCATGTCTACAAATTGACTGTCTGAAGCTTGGTAGTCAAACAGAAAAAAAAAGTCGATCCTTTCACATGAGAGGATTTGGGAAGAATAGTTTTATGCCTTGATTGCCAGCCGATTTTCCTTCGCGAGGGCAAACCAGCGCTCCGCATCCTTTCGGTCAGACTCCTTAACCTGAAAAGCCTCGTAAACGTTAGCCATGATGCTGTTCCACGCCTGGACATACTTGTCGGCGTCGAGAACTTCCTCGAGGGAGACGTCTTTGATGCAGCCGTGCAGAAGTGCATTGTCCTCAACACCATTGTTCACCTTCACGTAAGAGCCGTCTTTGTAGCCACTCAGCTGGCGAATGCAGTTCAGAGTGTGTTTTGCAATATAGTACGCCACCAAGTTGAACCCCAGGTCCTCAGCGGCGTATATGATGCTCTCTATGATGACATCGAAGCGATAGGCGTTTGCGAGCTGAATGACGTTACGAAAGCTCGCAATGGCGTTCTGCGTATCAGTGAGGGGAAAGAACACAAAGCCGTACGGGTCGCTCGTGCACTCCTTCGCCGGCAGAAAAGTTGTCATGACCTCCTTCAGAGGCTTGAGAAAAGCGGCGGGAATCTCATCGTCCGGGGTAGAGCGCATTTGCATAGCACCGGAAAGGGAGAAGTGAAAGATGTCGACCAGTTCAATCCTAACGTTGGCCAAATCAGGCGTAGCGTTGACGTTCTTCCACCACTTCCACGGATAGGAGTCCAGCAGCTCCGTGGACTCCATCGTGATGGCTAGAGCCCAATTGTCCAGCGAGCGAGCAGCGCGCCAGGAAGGGTCGATCATCGCGTTCAGGCCATCCTGCAGCTCTGCCAAAGAGTGCAGAATCGCACCTGGAATATTGGCGCTGCGAGCGCGCTTCATCATCTTTCGCCCTTTTTGAGTGCAGTAGTTTGATGCTTCTATTGTGAGAGAGCAAGTAGGAGATCTGAACTTTAAGGGTGGCCCGAGAAGAAGAAGGAACAGGGGTTAAAAGGAACCAGTAAGCAGCTTGTGGAGCGAGAGGGAGTGCATGCTACCAGCAAGAGAACAAAGAAAATGCATCAAACAGCGGAGCACATACTCCACAGTCGGGAGTGGCCACGGTTAGATCGAGAAGAAATAAACATTAGGTGATGTCTGTCGCTTCGGCAACACGCACCTGGCAAACTTCTTCGTATTCCTTTTTGTTTGAAGCCGCCACAAAAACAAAACTACCAACACAACGGCGAGGCACCTCGACGGCGCGATCTGCGGCGTCGCTGTGTTTGCCGCCTGGCGCTGCCGCCATCGTTTCGGCGGCGCGGCGCTCTCCTCCTCGCCCCGCTGAGAGGGGGGGGGGCCTCCCGGGCGGGCTGGGAGGGGCGGCGGCCGCCGCGCGGCG
>NC_018233.1:182661-202180 GCF_000227135.1 Leishmania donovani | reverse complement strand
TCCCGGGCGGGGGGGGGGGGGCGGCGGCCGCCGCGCGGCGCGGGCCCCTACGCCCGCCCCAAAAACCCCGCGGCCACGCCCTGGCGGAACCCCGGAGGCGCGGCGCCCGAGCCCTCAGGGAAATGGGGGAAACGCCGAGCAAGAGGCCGGCCCGCCCGCGGCGCTGGGGCGGGAGACGAGAAAGCGAGGGGAAAGCGGGGAGAGTGAAGAAACCGGGCGACAACGCAGACCGCGCACACCGCCCAACGCCCCCTCCGCGATGCCGGGGCGCGGCGCGGAGGCAACACGGGCGGCGGCGCACCCGACTGGCCCTTTGCGCGGCCAAGACTGGCGGGCGCCCATCTCCGGGGTGCACTCGGCGAAAGTGGGGCGAAGACAAAGAAAAGGCTTTGACACAAAGACTCACGCAAGCAAGCTGCTGCCATTATGGGGTGCACAGCCACACAAACTACAGCAGCGCATCGACTGCCGCTGTGCGGCTAAGAAAGCGGCACTGTGTACACGGCAATCAAGTCTCGCAAGTTCTGCAAGGTCACCTTCTGCGACGACGGCGACATCCTGTTCGCTGAACCGGCGCCTGCGGTGGAGCGGGTCGCCGTCGATGAAGTGGCTTCATCCTCGCTCTCCCCCTCGTCGCCCACGCCGAGCGATGTGTCGACAAAGTCAAGTAGGTTGATCTCCGCCATGGCTCGCTCGACGCGGGTGCGCATGACATCCGACGTGATGGCGCGAGCGGCGCGACTTTCGCCCAGCTGCTCCTCGAAAAAGTGTCGAAGCACCCGCAACGGGCCATCTGGAATGTAGGAAGCGCATGAGCCGAAGAGCTCGCGCTTTGCCAGCATCGCGTTGGTGGGCGTTGCCGGCGAGGCGACCGATGCACCTGTCACCGCCGCCGGCGCTGTGGTACCTCTGCCGGCCGCCTTAGCCCTCCATGACGCCGCACCACCGCCAGTTGCAGAGTGAGCAGCGCACGCAGCACCAGCACCCGCGCCTTCGTCGCCTCCCGATGACATGTGGATGGTGCCCTCTGTGGCAAACAGCACATCCACGGCAGTGAGGTTGGCCGGTATAGTGGCGAGCGCGGCAGACGCCATCGCTGCAGCAACGGAATCCGCGTTCGTCGAAGGGTTGAGCACCCCACCGCACGTCATCCACTCCAGCACCGCCAGCGAGGGAAGACCGTCCACCACATACGAACTCACCGGCGCCTCCTCCTTGGCCGGAGACGAGCCGGCCGCGGCTGCGCGCGCTCGCGGTGTGCGACCGCCAGTAAACAGCGGCGCCCACAGGTAAGCGAAGAGCGAGAAGAAGAAGAGCTGCTGCCGCAGCACCGCCTCGTCGCTGCGCCACTGCGCCATGGGGCAGCCGTACACCGCCGACCACGTGTCAGCACGGCAAAGACCGTCGCGCAGCACCCGCATCACTAAAAACTGCAACAGTGCCACAGCTGTCACGTAGTTGCCACCGCCGGCGCACCACCCGGCAAGTACAGTGTCCTCCTGCGGCGTGATGCAGCCTTTCAAAGGGAAGGGCAGCCCAGCATTCAGAAAGGACGTCATGCCGCCCTGCACCTCTGCTGCGCGCTGGTTCATCACGTAACTCGGCGTGATAAGGCGCTCCTGGAAGAAGGTGAGCAGGTGCAGCGAGACCTGCACGCACCAGTGAAACAGAAATACCTCGTCGCCGCGGTGCTCGCGCATCTCGCCGATCGGGAACTCGGGGTAGCTGCTCAGCCGACTGCGAATCGCCCACACACCGTTCAGCCCGGCGCTCGCGCTCCCGTTGGACGACGCATTGGCCGAGTCGACAACGTAGCGGTGCACCATGTAGCCGGCGGGGGTAGAGTACTTGCGATTAAGAAACGCCATGATGAGCTTCAGCACCCGCTCCTCCCGGACGCCGGCGTCAGCGAAGAACGGGGCAGTGATGGTTTCCCTCTTGTCAGCTGTCGCTGCGGACAGCGACGTGGCTGAAGGCGACGTGATGGGAATAGAGAGCAGCACCGAGGCCGCGTCTGCGCCGGCCTTGCTCGCCTTCTTTGCCGCAGCAGCCGCTGTCGCCCCGGCTGCCGTTGCGGCGGCGGCGGCAACTGCAGAAAACGAGACGCTGCTCTTCGACCACAGCGTCGGCGGCCGGCCATCGACGCGGTCTGGCGGCTGCGAGCCAAACAGGATGCTTTGCTGCGGTGAAAAGAGCGGTGTAGGAACCGACGAGCCCCGCCCGGGCGCCGTGGATGGCGCCGAAGCCTTTACCGACGTCGTCGGCGGGGCGAGCACGGTATTGGCGCGAGTCACATCGGCGTTGAGCAGCAGCGCCGCACACATCCACCCCTGCACAAGTCGCGGCATCTCCCACTGCACACGCTCCAAGTGCTGCGTGCGGAAGCCGAACTGCGCGTCGGCCAGCATATGCGCCATCGCCCCGCCTCTGGTGAAGAACGACACCCACGCACCGAGGCCGAGTACGTCTGAGAGCAGGCACAGCGTGCTATCCAGCACCCACGCCGGTGACGAGGCAGGGTCGGAGAAGAACGGCGCGTCGGGCACGGCTGACTTCGCGGCCGCCGATGGAAAGGCACGGCGGTGGTTCGTCAGGAACGTCTCCGACGACAGGAACCGCACGAGCGCCTTACGTTGGCGCAGAAGTACCGCCATCATGTGCGAGAGCAAGTTGCAGAGCACGACATCGATCGACTCCGTCACTACCGCGCTCGTGAGCAGGTACGCTACGCACTCTGCCTGCTGCACCCGCATCGCCATAGCTGCGGCCGAGTTGGTGCTCTCCTGCTCCTGCGCCGCCGCAGATGCCATGACCTCCGCGGGCAGCTGGTCCGTCCCCGTCAGCGCGGCCACGTAGCCACACAAGGACTGCAACAGGCGCACGTGCGTGCTGGAGCAGCCGTTTGCGTAGCGCAGGAACCGGAAGCGCTCCGACGACAGCGGCGGCGGCGGTGCCGTGGAGAACAGAGGGGTGGTGAGGGAGGCGGCGGGTGGCGCCGCAGAGGTCGCGCCAGCCTTGCTGAGCAGCGCCGTCGCGCCACAGCCACCACCCGTGCGATAGGCGGCTGCACCGCCAGTCGCGCCGGAGGCGGACCCGCAGCTCCGTGTCGCCGGCCCGGGCCTCGACGGCGACGATGTGCCCTGCGCTGCGCTGCCAGCTGAGGTCACGTTCTTGAACAAAGAGGACGAGGCAGGCGCCAGCAGCAACTGGACCAGCAGCGAATGGCCAGAGAGCGGGAGGGACCGAATCAGCTGCACCAGCCCTTGGCAATGCACCCGCACCTTTCGAGCGACGTCATCGCAGCGGGAGGGCTGATAGGGAGGCGTGTAGAGTCGGGAGACTGATTGCACCGGCATCGGCGACAGCGGCGGCGTTGCTGTCGCCGCCTTCACGTCTGCGGTCGTGGTAGCAGCAGTCGTCGCGGCCGTCGCGGTGGCCGCCGTGTTCGCCGCGTGCGTCTCGTAGAAGGCAAGGCTGCCCATGATCAGCTGCTCCATCATCGCCCGCCCGCCGTGCTCCACCCGCTCCCCGGTCAGCCGCGTGAAGTCGTCCTCGAGGATGACCAGGCTCGGCGTCAGCTGCCGCATGATGAGGGTGTCGCAGCCGGCGAATCCGTCGCTGCTGAGCGTCTGCATCACGCGGGAAGTTTGCGCCATCATCTGCGCCGCCTGACGGATGCGAGTCGGGTCGCCGCCGTCCGTGCCGCTGCCGAAGCTCAGCAGGTGCGTCGCCAGCACGTCGCACGCAAAGCGCTCCACGTTGCGGCGCACCCACAACAGCACAGCCGAGTTCGGCGGGATCCACGATCCGGGCGAAGCGGCCGTCGCCCCCCTCGGCGGCGCAGGCTTCTGCGTTGTGACAGCACCAGCAGCATCACTGGCGGTGGCGCGGCTGGCTCCAGCGGCAGGTCGCCTTCCGTCCGTTTTGCCCGCCGCAGCCGCTCCGGCCGTGCCGGCGCCACCGTCCTCCATGAAAGGCCGCGCCGCTGCAAGGGCAAGGCCGAGGGTGCGCTGCCGCCGCACCGTCGCCCGTGTCGCTCGCACAAGAAAGTCAACGGCGATGAGGCTGGCGTACTGTGGGTCCACGCGCGACTGCAATCTCTGCACCTCGCTATGCAGCCACGATGTATGCATCGTCAGGTACACGGCAGCCGCGCTGCGGGAGCGGCCGAAGCGGAGGAGCAGCTGAATCAGCGGCACGTGCAGGCTCTCAACGTACATGGGCGTGATTGGAATCTTGACAACGTTCGTGATAACGCTGCTGACGAGGGCCGCCTCGAGGTCCAGCAGGAACGGCACGCACCCCTTCGCCTTCGCCTCGTCGGCAAGGCGGTACAGCAGCTCCGCGGCGTCGACATGACGCCGCTCCGTAAGGAGCTGGTTCACCTCCTCGCGCAGGATGTCCACGAAGGCGGTGGTGTCGGCGGCTTCCTTTTCTGACCTGGCAGCGGTGGTGGTGTGCCCCGTCGATGCGCGGGACTTAGCCCTCAGCCCAGACCCACCTCGCAGCTGTCGCCCGGGAGCTGTGAGTCTGCTCTCCGCCGCCTCGCGGTCACCGGCACTGCCCCTAGCGGCGAGGCCGGTCCCCATACCGATTGTGTATCTCCACTGTCGCACCGAAGAGACGTTCAGCCCGCGCGTCGTCGGCCGCGAGGCGCCTGCATTTGTGGTCACGGCATCCGCGCCACCGTCGGCCGCCGCTCCCTCCTCGTCCGCCACGCCGCTGCGATGCACCGTCGAGGCCCACGTTGTGGTGCGGCTGGACCTGGCGGCGGCCGACGGGCCGGTATTGGCGGTGCCTCCGGTGCCCCAGCCGAAGCCGGCATCACCGTCATTCAGCCACGCCATATCGCTGCTGCCGCCCGAGGCGTAGCGCTGCGTGATGCGGCGAGATACGAGACTCGGTCGTGCGAACCGTCGCGGATCGCCATCGCTAGGGGTTCCGCCGAGCGCTGCGCTGAACACGCTGCCACTTCCAGCACTGCAACCACGCACGTCGGCGGTGGCGGAGCCAGGCAGCTTGTCTGCCGAAGACATCGACCCACCAGCCACGAAGTTCGCAGAGTACTTGCTGATACTGGAGATTGCGGCCTTTGTGCCCTGCACGTTGGCCTTGAGGGCTTCAACGAGGTCACTGGCACGGTCGACGTCGCGGAACAGAAGCAAGAAGCTCTTCGCGTGGGAAAAGACGGAGGTGTGCAGCCGATGCGTGGCAATCGTGTGGTCTTCCGTCAGGTCGTGGTCCAGCTTGAGGAAGTTCGCTCTGCTCTCGCCGATAAGGTTTGCGAGCAAGTCATCCTTGTCGAAAGCGTAGGCAGAGGCTTGCTGCTGCTGCTGCTGCTGCGACTGCCACTGAGCTGTGGCGGCGACCGCGTTTGGCGCGTACCGCTCCCGGATGAGCGCTTCGCGCTGCGACAGTATCTGATCCGCGCGGCTCTTCACTTGTCGTTGTTGCTTCATACGCTCGGAGAGTCGCTGCGCCTCGTCGCGGCTCGCGACGACCGAGGTACGGTGACCAACAGCTCCAGATGCCGCTGCGCCAGTGCCCATCATCACACCTGGGGCAGAGCTGGGTGGTGGCGGAATAGAGCGGCCGCTGTCAGCGGCCGAGCCGGTGCACCTCTCCTGGGCATCGTTGCCATCGGCCCCACTGCGCTGATGACGCCGCAGCCGGCGCGCATTGCGCACCTGGCGGCGACGGCCAGTCTCCATTGCCAGCAGCCCCCTTCGTTAACGCTGCCGTGTGTGACGGGGTCTCCCACGCAGACGTCTATGCTTCAGAGGACCGTCCTCGTCGTATGGACGAGCAGGGCCGGAGAGCAAAAGGAAAAGGCGGGAGAGGCTGAGAGGCGCACGACTGGGCGTGCCTACGTCTTGCTAGTGTAGGCGACTAGGCCGGTAGTGGGCCACCTTACCAGGGTGTTGCACACACACACAGAGTGTGTGTGTGTTTGTGTGTGAGTGTGTTGTAGAGGGGCGGCGGTGGTGGTGCGCGTCTATCGCAGGGTACACCGATGCCCTCTGTCCTACTGCGGTGCATCGCAGGCAGTGAGGGGCGTGGATGATGATGGTTTTCAAAAGCCGCGGAGAGATTGCAATACGACGGAAGGGAAGAGGAAGGGAGTGCAGAGAGAAGTCGAAAGTCTTGCAGGAAGCCATCATATGCCCACCCCGATACAGGGGAGGGGGCGTTGTGCGGTGGACGGAGAGGCACACACACACACACGCATACACATACGTATATATAGGTGAATCACTAAGGACGGGATGAGCCGGTATCGGCGCCATCGTGATGGCGGGAGGCACGGGGAGCTTCATCCTGTTCGCCTGGTGCCTATGGAGAAGGAGGGAGAGCGTAGCGATACGGCGGCTACAGGCACACGTATTCAAAGCAGTGGATGGCGCACGTGCACAGAGCGACTGTGGGAACGAGCGAGCAAGCTCCTCGGAGAGGCGGAGACCACGTGCATGCATGCAGATGCACCCACACCCGCAACGGCGTACCCATTCGTGCACGTCCTCGTCGCATCGGCTGGTGGCAACTCTGCACGTGGCACGCATCGACGGGCATGGTCATGCGTCGTCCGCATTACTACTCGAGCTGTTGTCGCTGGATGGCAAGGACAACGACCTCCACGGCGGTGCTTCGGCGGCTCCGGCAAGTGGCACCGGCGCGTCCTCGTACCGCTCCAGGTGCGGCTCCACCTCGTCATTGCGGAAGCAGATGATGCAGTGCAAGTTGCCCTGCCCCTTCTTCGACTTGGCTGGCGACCGCGCCGGTTGCGAAGAGTGGGGAGACTCCGCTGCCCTGCCCGCACGCGCACACGCATTGCCAAACTGCGTCGGCTTTTGCCTCGGTGAGGACGACGCTGGTGGAGGTGAGGGTTCGGGCACTGAGTCGATGGCTTCGGTGAACGAAGCCATGGCGTTGTCCGCAAGGGGAGCTCCGGGCGCGTCGCTGAGCAACAGTGATGCCGACCGAGCGGCGGGAGACGCACCAGCACTCTCCTCACAGTTTATGCCACACTCCGCAGCCGCCAGCTCTTCCTCCACCACTACCTGCGGCTGCAGCTCTGTCTTGACGGACAAACTGCCGGCTGTGTCCCCCGACGGCTCAGCGAAGTCAGGCCTGAGAACGGCTCTGGTTGACACCCCTGGGGCCGGAGAAGAGTGCGACAGCGGCTGCTGCAAAGGTGACGGCGACGCCGCCGACGGCAGTGATGGTGTGGCGGCGGCGGCAGAGGGCATCATCTCGACCGTATCGCTGCTTGTGCTGCGCGCTGCATTGTCAAGGACGTCGGCGTCGACATCGTTGTCGATGTCGTGCGGCACAGTAGCGGCGCTGCCCGGAGGGGCGTTCGTCGATGCAGCTAGGATGCTCACAGCGGCGCTGTATACCCCGCTCGGGCTCCTGTTCTGCCGCCCTTGGCCCTCCGGCTCCGGCTGCGGTGGCTGCGGCTCCTCCACCTCCTCTTCCGTTGCCACCGCCGCCGCGGTGGTAGCGGCGGTGGTCGCATGCGGGGCAGCGGCGCCAGCACCTTCGCTCACCCCCTCCTTGTACGACTTCTTCTTGGGCTCGCGCCGCTGCACGCCCTGCTCAGGATGGCGAATGTTGAAGAAGAAGGGTGACTTGCACTCGATATCCTTCACAATCTGCGACCACTTGCGCGCGTACATCGCCTCGTGCCGACCGCGGCTGACCTCCCCAATGAAGATAGTCGTGTCACAGTTCGACTCGGGCACGTCCGGCTTGAGGAAGTCCGTCTGCGCAAGCGGAATGTCCTGGTAACCGATTGGCACCATGTAGTGGTTGTAGCAGTGGTATATGAGGGCGCAGTGCGGGTCGCGCAGCGCAGCCTTCACGGCTGCCAGCGCCTCGGTGCTGTTGGCGTAGAGGTGCGCTGTATTGCCACTACCGTGGGCCTTGTATAGAATATACGCACGCCCGCGCACGCCGAAGTGCCGGTTCAGCGCGTGGAACCAGCGGATCAGCGTGGCGTTGCCGGTGAACGGCCCCCACGCAATGTCGCCGAAGGGCGGCTCAAAGCCGAGGATCGACATGAGCTCCTCCTGCGAGTGCGGTGCGCGGTTGGCCCCGACGGCGCTCTCGCCCAGCCAGCTGTAAAGGTAGTTGTACACGGACGCCAGCGAGGCTATGCCGCAGCCGCGTGGGTACTGCTTGCTTACACACAGTAAGCGTGGAAGGCGCAGTACTAGCCGCGCCTCGAGGTCGGCCCGCGTCGTTGGCAGGTTCGTTGGAATGAGCGCCTCGCGGTCTACGGCCAGGGTTTCGAGGTGGACCACCTGCAGCGGCGAAGACGGCGATGCGGCTGACGTGCCGACGCCAAGCGTGACAACAGTGTTTCCCTCGCTGTCCGCGCCGAGGCCGTCACCGGCTGCCAGCGCGGTCATGGTGGCAGTCGGTGCACCTGAGCCGATGGTCTGACTGCGCAGTCGCAACTGCTTGATTGTTTCCCTCTCCTTCTTTGTCATCTTGCGCGTCGGGATCGGCTTACTGGGTGCGAAGTTGATAACCCAGGCCTGCGAGTCGGCCACCGCCGCAGCAGCCGTTGGTATTCCGCGCGGGCTGGATGCGGTGCCGTCCACCTGCTGATCATGATCCTGCTGCTGCTGGCTGTCACTTCCATCGGCTGCTGCTGCCGTGGCGAGCCTCGTCTCCGCGGAAGAGATCCTCGATTCCAGTGGTCCGGCGTCGTCTTCCGGAGCAGCAGCACTGTGTGCGTTGATTGCCGTCGTCGTCGCATACGCGTAAGGCGGTGCGCGCACATAAACCTCATTCACCGCCGACGCCGCCGGCATATTCGGCACAAACGCCGTGGAGTTCCGCGGCGTCGTTGCGACCCCGTGTGTCGTTGCGCTCAGCTGCGGCGATGCCGGCTGGTCAGAAGGAGCTTGCAGAAACTCCGGAGCCCTGACCTGCACCTCGCACAGGCCATGTCCGAAGTCATCGCTCGCTTCGCCAGCGATTGCCTGCTGCCCTTCCTGCGCTGGGGTCGACGCATCCACTGCCTGCTCCACAGGGAGTACGGCAACAGTGGTATCAGGTGCGCCATCGGCCTCACTTGTCTCCACTTCGCTAGCGGCGGCAGCATCGTGGGCGTCTGCACACAGAGGATCCATCGCTACTTCTGCCGCTGTTGCAGTGGACTGCATACCTCGACGGATGGGGAGGGGGGGGGGCGGGCGCTGCACGAGACCAGCGGCGCCCGAAGCACCGCGTGTAGAGTGTCTGTCGGTGTCGTTTATTTGCTGCTGGGGAGTGCGCCCACGAGGTGTTGCAAGAGGAGGGGGGAGGGTGAAGTGAGGAGGAGAGCATACAACGACGGCGGCGGCGTGGTTTGAAAGGGAGAGGGAGGCATGCGTGCTCTAAGAAGAGGCGGCAGCCTCCCGCTCGGGAGCACCTTCTCTTCCCTCGCAGGCGGTGCGGCGTTGCGCCGGTGCCACGGTTGGCGCTACACACCATAGCATGCATGTAGAGACGCGAAGCGTGTCACGTGGAGAGCAGACAGCCTGCTCGTGTGGCAGAGGGGTGAAGAGCGTGCGCGTCGTTGAAGAAGAGGACTGCAGCCGCAGGGCGGAGGTGGTGGAGGATAGAGAGAGGAAGATACACGCGAGTGAAGGATCACCGCACGTGATGCAAGTTTTCTTTTTGCGTGACTTGCATGCCTAAATCACCACACACCACCACAGACCCCTGCCACAGGTGCCCCATCCGCCTGGTGCCAAGCAGCCCTGGGCGCACGCGCGCACGGCAGCAATGCGCCGACCCAGTCGTCTCAGCACCGCCTCTGCCTCGAGCCCAGCCCACATGCCCGCTGAGCAGGTCGCCTCGCAGCCGCTCCCCCATTGTGCCGGTCGCCACCCCTGGTGCATCCCCCTCGGCGTGGCGCTCAGGCTGCCCCCCACCAGTGGTCAGTGTGAGGGCCGTGCGGGGTGCGTTCGAGCCACGCTGGCACTTCGCCCATCACATAGACGGTGTGCAGGCGTGTGCACGGTCGCAGGTCGCCCCGACGCAACGCCATCCAGGCCCTCACCGCCGACATCAGCAGCGATGCATCGCGCGGACCTCCGCCTACGTCACAGACACCTGACCCTGTCACACACCAGAGGCGAGTTCGGCATTCGGCAGGCATAGGAGGGGAGGGGAGGGGGGCTGCTTTGGCTTCTCCCCAGGCAGAGAGAGTGGGGCTGTACTGGAGCCTGAGACAGCACGCACTGAGAGGCATGTGTGCGTGTGCACGTGTGTCGAGCAGGCGAGAAAGCGCAGCCTGCAGCCCCCACGTCAGCTGCACACGCACATGAGAGCAACGAGAGACATGTGAAATAGTAATGGTGGCAGACACACAGACACTCAGGCACCGATGCCGATGGGTGTCCTCCTCCTCCACCCTCATCAGCGGCATCAACACATCCGCGAAGCGCCTCCCTGGCCGTGACACTCTCTCACACACACAGACCTTACAGAGAAGACCTCCTTAAGAGGAGAGCAGCCATCAGCAGCCGCCCTCCATTTTGGCTGTACGCGCAGCGCTTGTGGTCGCTAGCGATCTCACCCTTCGCATGCAAGCAATACCTACTCGAATGGGCAACTAGTGCCCCTCACCCTCGACGGTCGCTCCGCCGCGATGGCGGCCATGTGTGCCGCGTAGTCCTCCGGTGCCATCGTCGCCCACCAATACGCCTTGTGGATAGACTGCCGGAGGAGCGCATACTGGTGATCGCAGAAGTACAGCGTGCGCAGCTTCCAGACGTCGGGGGTCCAAATCAGCACGATGCTGCCGCAGCAGAGCCACGGCACCCACCAGCGCTGCATCAGCGGCACCCAGCTCGGATGCTGCCGGCGGAAGAGCCACGTGTTCACCTTCGGCACAGGTACAGCCTTCGACCCAGATGCGCACCTCGCACCGCCAGTAAGCTGCGACAGCTGCGCCGGGTCTATCGCTGATGTCCTCTCCACCTTGAAGCCACGTGGCGTTTGCGACGCCTGCCGGTGCAGGTAGGCGCCGCCTGACTGAAGTGCAGCGGCGGCCTCCTCGGGGGAAAGGCGCAGCCCGTGCCCTTCCGAAGAGTTCGCGTTGCCGTCCACCACAGCAGCAGCCTCTGTGCTCTTGTGGGTCTCCCCTGCTGCTGCCGTGGCAGCAGCAGTCGACTCGGCCTCCAGTGCGCGCTTAGCGTGGCGACCAAAGAAGGGCACGGCGCTCCACCAACGCACCGCGTACGACTCGATGGCCTTCGCGTTGGCAATGTCGTAGGCGAGGATCTCCTGCTGAATGTCGCTGACGAAGGCCTCAGCGGCCTGCAGGTCCGCCGCCTCAGGGCTGTTCGGCGAGAGCCCCTCTTTCGGAATACCCAAGATCAAGTTGCGGGTGAGGGTGTCGGCCTGCTGCGCCACAGTGCCCGTGGTGGCCGAGCTCACGTTCGGCGCCGACCCAGACGAGAACGCGTGACTGCTCATCGCTCCTGTGCCAGCGCAGATGATTGCGTAGAGAGGAGGAAGGGACGAGAAGTAGGAGTGAGAGCTCGCGAAGAAGGTCGGTGGTTTACTGGAGGAGTGCCCTCGCACCCAGACGCACAGCGACAGTGCCGTGGCAGAGACGAGGCAGATATGGGGCGGGCAGACGATGCCGTCCGGCGGTCGTTGACGTCCGCGCTGCAGAATGGTGGCAGAGAAGAGGGAAGGAAAGAAACGAAAGCGGTGTTCGCTGGGAAGGCGAGGCGGGGCTGTGGTTCCTATTCCTGGCCGCAGCTGATGCGTGCGTAATGCGTATATACCCCGTGCTGACGCGAGCACTTGCTTCCCCATGCCAGCGTGAGAAGAGGGAGATGGAAAAGGGCGACGGAGAAGTGGTGTCAGTGCCTCCGAAGAAGGGGGTGGGCATGCATATGCGTGCACGTGATCACGTACGCTTCCGTACTCATAATGCAAAGGCAAATACATGGAAACATGTCCGACACCGCGCGGTCGACGCCTGCGCGCGCGTTGAGGGGAAGAGGTCATGGTGAGAAGGGGGGGGCATACACCCCGCTCTGTCTTCTTTCCGACGTTTTGCAGGCCTGTACCTTTCAAGGGAGAAGAGCTACGCACATGTGTGTGGTGTGGGGGGGAGGAGCGGCACGGACGGCGGCACGCAAGTCGATCAGCTGAACAGACCAGAAAGCACTGCAGCGCCGTATTTGCCATGGCTGAGGTACACCTCTCGTAGCAGGGGCAGCAGCCGACACGTCATGGGACGCCCGCCGCCGCTGCCGGATCCGTCGCATGGGAGTTCGCTGTGCTCAAGGGCTGCGGCCGCCGTGGACATGAGCGCGCCCTCGTCCAGGTGGCGGCACCCGCGCAGCCATAGGCGCTGCAGCGACAAGGGCACGCGCTGATAGAGATGCTCGTGCTGCGCTGCGGTCGCTGTCAGCAAACCCAGAGACGTCGGCGCACACAGCATCTTCTTCAGGTCGAGAAGGTCGACGCCAGTATTGGACAGGTTCAGCTCTGCCAGCCCCCGCAGACGGCCAAGCACGCCGACGTCGTCGTCAGTTGAGGACGACAGATGCTCATGCTGCGTCCCTCGCGCCGGCAGTGCATTACCACCACTGCCCAACTGCACGCACCCCACTAGCGAGAGAAGGCGGAGACCAGGGCAGCGCGCGATGTACGGGAAAGCTTCGGCGTTCGTGAGGTACGCTGCTTCAGTGACGGTAAGCTCACCTAGGGCTGGGCGCCGCGCTGCACCGCCAGCAGCCAGCGCCAGGAACCGCAAGGACAAGAGTCGCGGACAGCTCGATAGCTGCAGAACCTCCAGCTGAGGGAAGAACGTCAACGCCGCAAGCCCGGAGGCCGTGACGTCGGTATTCGAAAGAACGAGTACGCGCAGGGTGGCTGCGAAGGCGGGAAGTCGACCGTGCCACGGCAGCGGTGGCAACTGCGCATGCAGGTCGCCGTCGCCTTCCACTGCATCCCCATCCCCACTCCGTCCGGTAGTCGCTGCAACAGTCGCCACCGTCTCGCTTGGCTCGTACGGACACCACGCCGCCAACGAACGCACTCGCGTACTTGCAATGTTGAGCACCTCCAGACACGTCCAAGACGCCAGCGCAGCCGTCAGAGCGGCTTCCGTGACGCTGGTGTGGTAGAGATCAAGCTCTACGACGTTCGTGAAGCCGCGCAGTGGACGAAGCTGCGTCACGGCGTCGCACGAACGCAGCAGCACGTGGCGTACGTGCGGAAAGACCGATGCCGGCGACAGCGACTCGTCTACAGCCAGGGCGAGGCCCATGTCGTCGCCGTCCACCTCTCGCCCTCCAAGGTGCTCTACCACGGCAGCAGCAGCCTGCGCTGTCACGGTTGCCTCGTCGCCCACAAGCCCTGCCAACCCGTCGGCGGTGAGCTGCCTTGTGTAGGAAAGGTCCAGCACCGTCAAGGGCGGGTACTTGTGGAACGGACGACGCGAGATGCCGGCCGTTTTCGCCGCCGGTCGACGTAGCCCCGATGCCTCGTCTCCAGCACCACCAGCCGTGGTAGCCTCACGGTTGCCAGGCTCGACCAAGAGTACCGGTAGGCGAGACAACGCCGGGCACTCCTGCAGCCGCAGCTGCTTTAGTGTGCGAGAGAGGCGCAAGCCCGCTACCCCCTCCGACGTCACGCGGGTGCGACTGGCGTCCAGGGTGTGCAGAGACGGCAGCGTTGCAGCGACGCTAACGTCTGTTACCCCAGGGCACCGGTCCAGCACCAAGCAGTCGAGCCCGACGAACTTGTTGAGGGAGCGAAGCCCGGCATCGGTCAGACCTGTGCTGGCGGCGATGAGAACGCAGAGCGTACTCAGCAGAGGAACGGGCTCGGCACTTCCTGCTGCCACCGCTTCGTCGACAGTGGCGGCAGCGCTGCCCTCGCCATGAGCATCCGCCGCCGCCACACCCCTGGCTGCTGTCGCCGCACGTGCACCGGTAGAGGGAGAGGTTGCCAGAGCTGGTGCCGCCGTTGGTGTGGCTGTTGCTGTGGAAGTCGTAATCAGCCCTGCAGGCGGGGGCAGCACCGTGATGACTGGGATACCGCCGATGGTGGTGTGACGAACCACAGGCGTGGCGGGAGCGACAATGCGTGCGACTGCGGCTGTCGAGCCGCTGCCATCGCCCCCCGCTCCCGCATCGACCGTGTCTGCCTCCCTGTTCCACAGCTGGTGAACGGCGGTGAATGACGAGCACCCCTCTAGCTTCAGCCACACCAGCCGTGGGCAGCGCCCCAGCGGGTGCAGCGCGTGCCCTTGCAGGGAGGACAGCGACAAGTTCAGCTCGCGCAGATGGAGCAGCAGCGGCGCCCATGTGACCTGCGAAAGGCGCATACATCCCTCCAGAGAGAGGCGATGCAAGCAGCGCAGCTGTGGCAGATCACGGGTGGCGTCCTCGTCAGACACCTGCGTGTAGGAGAGGTCGAGGTCAACCAAGGTGTCGGCCCAGTATGTGGGGCGCGGCCGCAACAAAGGGCCGCCGTAGCCCTCACAATGATGGCGGCGCTCGCGAGAGCGATGGCGTGGGGAAGCAGACGGCGCAGCGGGTTCCATGGCGCTGCCACTGGATGGTGAGCTGGGATGCACAGGCGCTGCAGGTGCGGGCGGGCCTGGCACGGCAAACGCACGCCCGTCGGCTCGCTTTGCGTCTGAAGTTGCACTGCGCCCTGCCTCGTCAGCAGCCGCAGCAGCCGCATCCGTAGCAGTGGGGGGCGTGGGCAGAGACAGGGCTAACGGCGAGGCTGCCGCAGTGACGGAGGTCGACGTCGGCGCGGAGGGCTGCCGCAGCGACACCACCAGCTCCGGATACGACGCGTTGCTCGACCGCAGCCGCAGGCCGTGTCGAGGGTCTGTGTGAGCCCAAACTGCAGCTGAAGCTAACGTCGGTGTATGTGCAGCCGAAGACAGGTGAAGCGGGCTGAGTATCGTTCCAGACAAATCCGCGAGGGAGGCCGCAGTGCTGGCCATCAGGAGTGGCGCTCCTGGTGCAACCCTCCGAGAATCGTGAGCTGATTCTGCGTTTGTCGGCGTGCCTCCGATGGCAGCGGTCTTAGTGTGCGGTGAGGGCCGCCGGTGCGACGCCGTCCACTGCTCGATGGCGCTGTCCTGCAGCGTGCGCGAGAATGCCGCAGCGGTAGTGCCAGCAGCAGCGTCCCTGCTACCACCAGTCGTCGAGGCACCAGTACGGCTGCCATCCTTGCCTGCTGCTCCGCCATATCTGCCCAGTACGACGTCCTGCGGGCGTAGAATGAAGACGGGCTGGCGCCGTTCCTCCGCATCTGTCTGCGCCGCCTGCCAAAGCGATATCCGCATCTCCAGCTCCCCTTCCTCGTCCGGGGCGAAGAGATCGAGCTGGCTGTTCTGGTACGGCGAGCACAGGCTGTGTGGCAAATACGACGGTGACTGCGGCGGGGAGGCGTCTGTACCACGGCTGCCCTCGATGCGAGTGCCAAGCGCGTCCGCCGTGTCGCTCGCGCCACGCGTCGCAAAGGGAGGCCGAGAGGAGAGTGGTGACAAGACCGGCGGTGCCGTCTGGGAGGTGGTGGCGGCAGTGTGGTATATCCCTCCCGGATGCAGGCGAGTGAGTTGGTGCGGAAAGTCCTGCTTGGGCGAGCCGACGGCCTCCGTCCGCGAGGTCGCCGTCGTGGTGACCGTGGTGGCCGAGGGCGATACGGATGAAGTATCCGACAGTGGCGGGCAAAGAAAGGCGGTTGTCTGGATTCGACTGTTCATGGCCAGCGAAAGATGCGTCACGTCGGGGCAGACGCGGGCGAGGTGCCGCAGCTGCGCGTCAGACAGGGTGCCATGCGTGAGACGCAGCGAACGCACCTCCGGATGGGCCGGCAGCAGCTCCGTCAGCGCGGCATCGGCCGCTTTGCCGTGGACATGCAGCTGCATCACAGGGGAGCGGAGCATGGGATTCGCTGGTGCCGCCGGTGCAAAAGACGACGTTGGCACGGTGTCGGCAGGGCTGCCCAGTCGATGCTCAAGTGTGCCGTTGTTTTTGTCGGCGTTGGCAGCTGCTCCCTCTCCTTCTGGTGCCCTTGGTGGCCATATCGGCTGTGTCGATGCAGGATCGAAGTTCAGAGAATGGCACGCGGGGCACAAGTGCCCACTGCAGGCGGCGGTGGTCGTAATGACTTCCGTGATGCCAGACGACTGTGTTGTGTCGGTCACCCCTTCGGCGCTGGCAACCACCACTGCCCCGCCACTCACATCAGCCACGAGACCATGTGCCGGGTCATTGGCAGGGGCCCTAAAGCCACGCACGTCATCGCCCTCTCTCGCTGGAGTAGGATGACAGTTCTCCCGAGGCTTATCAAGCGTGTGTGCCGCCTGACCGCGGTGCTCGTGCATTGGTGATGAAGGAAGAGGTCGTGGTTTCTCCGTGCCCTCCCCCCTCATCACCAGCCCCGCCGCCTCCTGCGGGTGTGGCGGAGGTGACTCCGACAGCATCGCCCACACAACCGATATGTCCGCTTGCCTGTACCGCCAGAGACTCAGCGACACTGGCAACGGACCACGGCGCACCCACCACAGCGCGTGGCAGAGCGTCTGCAGAGCGGCGGACGTAGACGACGGAGGCGGCGCCGGCGGAGGAGAAGTGGCAGGCGGTGTTGCACGCGCAGGCCGCAGCGACGGCGACGCGCCGGTGGAAACACAGGCGCGCGTTGTGGGGGCTTCGCTGGCACCTAACGCGAAGGCGGCTTTGCTATCGGCCCCCGCCGCCACCGCACCGAAGGCCTCCTGCGCTGTCGAGGTCGGTGACGCAGTTTTCAGCGAGCGGCGCGAAGCCGAAACAGGGCTGGTGCGTGTCCGCGCCACCAGTGCCGAGGAAAATGGAGACCAGTCAGCGGGCGGCGTTGCGGCAACCACTGGAAGTCGGCGACTCTGACGAACAGCGGACTGCGAGGGTAGCGGCGGCGGCGGTTGGGGTGCTGGCGAAAAGCTACCCGATGTGCGGACATCATCGTCGCCGAGGGCCGCTGCCATCGCTGGTGGTAACGGAGTTGATAACGTCGACGGCATCGCTGCCGTCTGCGGCCGCGTGACTGGCGAGCTCGAGAGCGAGCGCACTGGCTGGAACGGCAGCGCCGGGATGGCCACGTTCGTAGACGATACAATAAGTGCCGGGAGTGACGCGGCTGACGCCCTCTCATCATGGTGATGGGCAGCCCCGACTTGCGCCGGGGAGGCCACGCGGCGTCGAGACGCGTGCCGCGCACCCACTCGCAACGGACGCATCGCGGCGACCGGCGACGGTCTATGTGGCTGAACCTGCAGAACCAGCGAGCCAAGTGGCGGCAGCGCGCAGCCACCGGTGAGGTGCATCTCCAGCCCGCGCCGCGACTGCGGAGACGCCGCCACGAATGCCAGCGGTCGCGTCACAGTCACCGGCACCGGCGGCGTCAACGGTGCGCCAGCGGAGGCAGCGGTCGCTGCGGATGTAGACGGCGCCTGCGCCGCCGCTGCAAAGAGCGCGTCGGCCATGATGAGCGGCGAGCATGCTGGTCGGCCGTCTGCAGCACGACTGGCACTGATTACAGCACCGCCATTTCTGTGGATGTTGGCTGTGTTGCCGATAGTAGCGGTGGCGTTGCATGGCAAGTACCCGATGATGGACTTCAGAGCACTGGGGGTAAGGCGCACACCTTCATACAACGCAGCAGTCGAGCCAGCAGGCGCTGAAGTGAGCGGCGGAGGAAGAGAATGAAGCGGCCGCAGTGCATGTGTTGCTCCGACAGTGGGCGCTTCGCACCGCGGCTGCGACGGCGGCAATGACGACATCCCTCCTTCACAGCTTGAGCTGCACGCGTGTCGTGTGTGTGTGTGTGTGTGTGTGTACGTGTTTGGTGTCTGTTGGGTGCCTGCAGCGGGGATGCTTGGAGGGAGAAACAGGTGCACCGGCAGAGACGGAGGAGAGCACCATAGGCAAAATCATGAATGAGCCAATATATATATATATACATATTTATATATGTGTGTGCACAACGGCGCGTCGAGGTTCCCCGCTCAGCTTTTGTCTCGGGTCTTCTTCGAGCGCGCCGATGCACGTCTTGTGCGTGCTGGACGGCAGCACAAGGAGATGACCAAAGGTGCAAAAGACAGCGACGCCGATCGCCACGCACAAGTCACACACGCCACACACACGCAGAGAAAGATGAAGTATAAAGGAAGAGAGTCTACAAGACACAAAACGGGAGGCGAAGAGAAAGAAGGAATGTGTATGTGTTTCCGCTACGCCGCCCGGGAAGAGAAAACAGAGGAGGGGAGAGGCGCAGGGCGGGGCGCTCAACGAAGTCGCCACCGCCTAAGCACTCTCAAACCATGAAGAGATGAAGCACACGCGCACGAACAAGACGTGCACGCAGTGTGGATATATACATACAGGTTTGAACGAAAAAAAGGAAAAAAAGGCGCGAGCGAGCGAGTCACGGAGACGATGAAGTCGACAGCAGGCCAACGGAAGGAGGGAAGGAAGGCGAAGGGGGGGAAGGAGCAGAGAAAGCGGAACGCACCGCACTCGCCGTGACGGCTCAGCTCGAAAGCAGGCTTATGCATAAACACACACGCAGCAACGCAGAAAGGCACGCACGCGTTCGTGGATGGGGAATATGCGTGGGCGTGTGAGTGTGTGGCGACGCTCCTCAACTGAAACACGGTGTGGCAGTGCTGTGTAAGGGCTGGTTGGTGGTGGCGGTGGTCGTGGCAGTGGTGACGTAGCGGCAGCGGTGAGACTGCGTCGAGGTGTATGCACAGAGCGAGGTCACTTGAGAAGATATGGAGAGAAATATGATAAAAGCCCATGCGCGACGTCTGCGTGCAGTCCCACAGCGCACCTCATCAATGTGATTGGCACCGAACGTATGTGTGAGCGTGTTCATGCATCTGCATGTGTGTGTGTGTGTGTGCGCGCATGCGTGGCTACATGGAGTTGATGGTGATGTGCAGACCAGCACGCACGCGCGTGTCTACAACAACTGCGGGCAAGGCAAGACGGGTTACAGCTTCACCGACTCTCCACCCTCCTGTTAGAGAGCCACCCACGGCGGAGTAAAGGGATGAGCAGCCGACGCATTTCTTTGGTTTCTTCGTCGTGAAAATGGTGATGTCGTGTCTGTCCTCTCGCTCTTAACATCACCCCTTCCTCTCCGCCCCGCCCCCAGCCGGCACTGCAGCGGGGGTAGCAAGAAGACATTCCTTCAGCATGCTCACTCTCCGCCATGCAACGCGAGCTCGAACGTCACGCCATGCCGCTCCGCCCACCGCGCACCACCACAGACCCCTGCCACAGGTGCCCCATCCGCCTGGTGCCAAGCAGCCCTGGGCGCACGCGCGCACGGCAGCAATGCGCCGACCCAGTCGTCTCAGCACCGCCTCTGCCTCGAGCCCAGCCCACATGCCCGCTGAGCAGGTCGCCTCACAGCCGCTCCCCCATTGTGCCGGTCGCCACCCCTGGTGCATCCCCCTCGGCGTGGCGCTCAGGCTGCCCCCCACCAGTGG
>NC_018233.1:145358-182562 GCF_000227135.1 Leishmania donovani | reverse complement strand
CGGCGTGGCGCTCAGGCTGCCCCCCACCAGTGGTCAGTGTGAGGGCCGTGCGGGGTGCGTTCGAGCCACGCTGGCACTTCGCCCATCACATAGACGGTGTGCAGGCGTGTGCACGGTCGCAGGTCGCCCCGACGCAACGCCATCCAGGCCCTCACCGCCGACATCAGCAGCGATGCATCGCGCGGACCTCCGCCTACGTCACAGACACCTGACCCTGTCACACACCAGAGGCGAGTTCGGCATTCGGCAGGCATAGGAGGGGAGGGGAGGGGGGCTGCTTTGGCTTCTCCCCAGGCAGAGAGAGTGGGGCTGTACTGGAGCCTGAGACAGCACGCACTGAGAGGCATGTGTGTGTGTGGTGGGAGGGGGGAGGGGGGTTGGTGTAACCTCCCACGTCATCGAGGGCGAGAAGGCGAAGCATTAAAGTAAAGGGCGACCAGCCACGTGTTGACGCACCCGCGACGGCACGGCTGTGCACGAAGATGGAGGAGGAGCAGAAACAGTCTCCTCAGCAGCGGCGACCAGACGCCATCAAAGGCAGGCCGACCCCCGCACAGACACGCGCCTGCTCTCTCTCACGCATGCGTAAGCTCATATGCGGAGCTCTGCCGTCGGTGTGTTGTACGTGTCTGTGCACGCATGATGAAGGCGGGGATAAGGCCCCTCGCCGATCGAGGAGACGGAACGAGGGTGAGTGCATGGAGAGGAGAGGTGGGGGTGGTGCGGACGTGAGAGAAATACGCAGACATGTGGAAGGGGGAGGGGCAGATTGGTTGATAGTAGAGAGGCAGACACAGAGCAAGCGGAGGAGAAAGAGGGTGCCGTATACGCACACATAGAGACAGAGACGGAGACAGAGAATCAAGCAAGCGTGTCAACAGAAAAAAACACCTGTGTGCGTGTGTCGTCGTCGTCGTCGTCGCCGCGATCGGCGATTCGTCAAGACGGTGACCGGTGATAAAGCACATAATATGGAGCAGCCGGCGCAGACCCGTACGCAGGGAGGAGGAGGGGGCGCACACATAAACGCACATTCGCCGAAATTCTCTCTCCTGCGTCCTCCGAAACCCTCACCCTCCTCCCTCTCCCCCGTCCATCAAGTCCGCCCTTTGGCGCTCACTGGCCTCCTCAGATGCTTGTGATTCCTGCTGCAGCGGTGTACTGCAGGACAAGTCCGCTGATTAGCTGCCGCGCTCTCCAGTTCACACGCAGCGTCGTGTTATCGAGATGCAAGTTCGTGAGCGGCGCCGTGTCATGCGCCAGCAGCCACTCCTCGATGCTGTCACGGTCGTACGTGAAACCGTCAGCGGTCTGCACCGGGTCACACATCAGTGTGCGCTTGATAGGGCAGAACAAGTCCTGCGCGACCACAATGCGTGTTATTCGTGGCGAGGGAGAGGCATCCGCAGAGGGCGTGTCTGGCATCATCGTCGTCGTCGCTGCCGGCGCATCAGCCTTCGAAATAGACTCCGGCAGCGGCGCGTTCCCGGAAACCTCGACCCGGCCATCCGGGTGCACCAGCAGCACATGGCACTCCGGGCTTAGCTCCTGCAACGCCTCAGGCAGCCGTAGTGGCGGCGGCGGCAGCGGGAATAGCAGCTTCACAACTCTTCTCAGCAGCGGCACACGGCGGGCTGCGGCGAGGAGGTGGCGCCTTCGCCACACAAGGCCGACACCGGCGCCAACGGCAAAGTTCGCTATATACACAGGGAGGAGCTGCAGGGAGGCGGCGGGAGCGAGAACGACGTCGTGGCTGTATGAGGACGACGACGACACGGGTGGTCGCCACACCTGCCCCTCCAGCAGCGCCTCTGTCACACGGCCGTTCTGCGCCGCGGCCCGCTGGCGCGCCTGCCGCAGCACGAGGTCCAAGGCGTCCGTAATGCAGTTGGACGCAGCCGTCGTGAACTGCTGCGGGTCGCCGTAGTAGGAAAAGCGAAAGCCGCTGAGGGCGAAGACGAAGGCGTTGCCGCCACACAGATATGCACGCGCCGGCTGGGACTGCGCTCGCGGCGTAGCAGAAGCTGGGGAGGACAGCAACGAAGAATCGGCTGCGCGAGTGCGTGGCTGCAGCGCTGCTGTGTTTGAGGGCGACAGCGGTGACGCGTATACCTGCTCCCCCTCGGCGGGGCTAGTCCGCTGGTCCGGCTGCGGCTGCAGCGCCACGCGGCACAAGCGGTACAGGAATTCCTTGCCGCCTAGCCGAGAGAGGGCTGAGAGCGCAAGCTGCATCCGCTCGCTGAAGGACAGCGACAGCGCCTCTCGAGCTGTGGTCGCCAGCGGCAGCGCCCGCAGCTCGCCCATGCTCGTCAGTGCCTCTACCCAGTACGTCTGCAGTGCAAAGTTGAGCCCGGTTGACACGCACGACGCGACGAGCAGGTCACGCCAGCCGCTGTGGCGTCTGCCACTGCCTCCGATGGCGTTGCCACCACCGACGCTGCCGCTGCCCCAGCTGCCGATGCGAGTACTGAGGTAAGTGACGATGGTGTCAAAGAGCATGCTGCCGCTCGCGTGAATCCACGTGGAGGTGAAGCTAGTCACAAGGCGCACGAGAAGCTCCGCCACCGCTGCTCGGCCGTTCCCGCCACCGCGCGCTGCGGCAGCTGCATCCCTGAGCGACGCGCGCTGGCTGCGCTGGAAAAGAAAATACGTCCACAAACGTGTCGGGTACGTGACGAGGGAGACAAGCACCTCGAGCGACTGATGGTAAATACGCTGCCACGACGCGCGGAGCGCTGCGTCGTAAGCTCCACTGCTGCTGCTGCTGCTGCCGCCACCGAGGAGAATACCGTCGCTGCTGGAGCCCGGAGGTGTGTTCTTGATCAGCTCCGCAAGATGTGCGGCGGCGGCGTCGGCAGCGGCGCTGATGCTTGAGCCCAAATAACTGCTGTTCGGGGCACCGTCGTAGACGCCGCGCCTTCGTCGCCACAGCAGCAGCCGCGGCACGTCCATCACCTGCGGGAGAGACATTGATAAGTGCAGCACCAGGGAGGGTGCGAGACGCGTGGCGCCAAACATGGAAAGCCAAATCACGACCGGGAAAAGCTCATCGCCGAGGACGGCGCATAGGCGCGCCACGGCTCTCGAGACGAGAAGTGAGTTCATTGTCTGCATGACTGAGAAGACGGTGGCGGTGATGCGCGTGGCGGGAGAAGAAACATGGAGACAGCCGTGCGCCAGACGAGCTGAGGAGCAAAGGTGGTTGGCGGTGGTGGAAGGCGGAGGCAGTCCTCCCCCGATCGGCACAGCTCGCAGACCCACACACACACACACGCGCCCACGTACGTACGTCCGTGTGTGTGAATACTGCGTAATGAAGCGCGTACAGTGAACCGAGACACACCCACTCCTACAAGCCGCGAGAGACGGCACGAAAGACAGAGAGCGAGAGAGACGGAGTTGAGCAGCGGAGCACTGAAAAGCACGCACCGAGAGAGAGACGCCTCTTGATATGGGGTGGGCGACGCGCATCATGTGTCTTGGTCGTGGTAACCATCAAGAACGTACTTGCGCGCTGGCCAGGGAGCACGAGGGAGCAGCGCTTCACAAGAGAAAAGCTGGACGCACCGCGGGCAAGGTCCAGTCCTCTCCAACGGTGAAGGAGGCGCAAGAGGCCCCCTGTTCCCCCTCCCTCATGAGCACCGCTACTCATCGAGTCCATGGTCGTATGTGTCTGTTCGTGTGGGTCTGTGGGGGAGGAGGGGGGCCTCATCCACCTCTGCGGATGCTATTAACTTTTCGCATTTAGGCTTGTGCTCATGCGTACCTCTTAGAGCGGAGTTACACGGGGCGTTACTGTGAAGGCCGGTGAGGAGGGATAGGCGAGCCAAAGAGGCGGGGGTGAGGGATGGGGTTCAGGGCGAACACAGCGGCTGCACATCGACCAACCCCAGCTGACCGCCGCCGTTTCCCAGCCGCCCCTCCACCCCGCCCAAGGCGGCCAGCAGCGCTGCCGCGGCGGTGTTGACGTTCAGCGACACCTCTTTGTCGCGGAGACGTGCCAGGCGGCGCAGGTTGTGCTGGTGCTTATCGAACGCCTCCGCTGAAGCCGCGGATGCGACGGCGGTGCTGTCAAGGGGGTTGGAGGAGAGCTGCACGTCCGTCCCGCCCACCGCGGCGTCGACAGCGCACGTCTCTGGTTCTTCCTCGTGCGACGCTCCTTGCATGTTGGTGCGCGTGTGGCGCAGACGCGCCTGCCGTGGAGAGCGGATGTGCGCCACATGTGTGCACCACTGCAGGAGATCTGGCGGCAAGCCGGCGTCCTCGTTACCGAGCAGCAGCACGCGCACAGCAGGGAGACACGAATTCGGCTGCTGGGCAAACAAGCGCACGTGGTCGCTGCCGCTCTCGACGCTCACCTCGGACGGCGCCGACTCGTCGGAAGCGGGAAACTGCAACGCCGGAGCGCTCTCGTTCCGGTCACGTCGCTGCGCCCTCGTGCGCGACACCACCATACTCGCAATCACTTCCAGCCCGCTGGCACCGGTGATGGACGACGACAACGACGGCACCGCCGATGCCCAGACCTGCCGCGAGGCCCGCAGGAAGGCGGCGGAGGATGTGGAGGCCTGATACACGCGCAGGTGCTCCAGAAAGCCCGTGCTTGTGCGCGAGACGGCTGCCGTGCAGCTCGCGCACTGGCGGCTCAGAATCACATGATCGACCCCGAAGAAAAACGCGGTGCGAAGGATGCCCCCGATGTTGGCGGGGTCGACGATGCGCTCGAGGAAGAGCACCGTGACGAGGCCAGCGGAGGCGGCAGCTGTGGTCTTTGCCGCCGCGCCCTCCGCTCCCCATATCTCGCCGAGGTGTCGTATCCGCTGCGGCTTATACGACGACGCCTCCAGAACGATGTTCTGGTTCCGTCGCTCCCCGCAGAGCTGCACCAGCTCCGCGCGTGGCACGAACCGCACAGGGACATTCAACGATTTGGCCAGGGCAGTGATGCAGCGCACCGCCGTGTAGCGAGAAGGAATCACCTTCTTCCTGCGAATGTGCCGCCCTCGCCCTGGGCAGTGGCTGTGCTTGTCCGGTCGGGACCCAGGATCGGTGCTGTTCACCGCATCATAGGCGACGGCATCGTCGGCGTTGGAGCCGCCCAGCTCCTCTACGCCCTCTCCACCCTCCTCGAGGCTGAAATCGCGAACGTACAGGCACGCGAGATGCGCGCGATGCGGGTGAAGCAGCGACACAGGCATTGCGGCCGTTGACGACTGATGAGCGTCATGGAGAGCAGTGGAAGCTGCAGCTGTAGCTGCAGAGGCCGAGCCTGGTGTGTCTGCCGTTTCTTGGAGCGGATCGGTCTTCTGCTGTTGCTGCTGCCGCTGCGCCGCCACACGCAGCGTGTTCAGCACCGAGTGGACACCGTAGAGGCGATCGTAGTGAGGGGGAGGTGGCTTTGGGATGGGGCTCCAGCGGTAGCCGCTAGACTTATTGTACGCCAGCAGGGGCCGCGTGCACCGCAGCACGAATGCGGAGGTCTGAGCAGCCATGCTGCACGTCCCGCGGCGAGGAGGTTGTGACGTGGCTGTAAAATGGTGATGGGAGTGTGACGGAACGATGCGTCGACGAACACACACACGAGTCTCCGCTCCTCTTCTCGCCGAAGAGAAAGTGGGAGCGAAGGCCCGCAGTGGGGCAGTGGTGCGAAGCGCCATCCGTCAACCGCAGATGTGCGCGTGCAGCGAAAGTCATACAACAAGCCGCAGCACCGTGGCCGATGCAAGATGGAGATGCGCGTTGGCACACATACGTAGAGAGAGAGCGAGAGAAAGAGAGGGTGGTGAGGGATGGCGAGGAGACGGACATGTGTATTGTGTGTGGGGGGAGGGAGGACAGAGCCGCCGCATCCTCAAGGCATCTTGGTCCACCGCCTCACCCCCACCTCTTCACTACCTCTTGAAAGGTCGACGCACCGCGAGCCTGACGGCCGTCCTCGCCACGCTGGCGTAGAGACCAGGGAAGAGGAAAGAGGGCGGTGCCTGGGGTCGACACGGGCAGGAGAGAACACAATTTTGGAGGGCAAGAGACACGCCGCATACGCGGCGAGTTCGGTGAGTCTCTGACGACCAGCGGCAAAAAGAGACACCCACCCATACATCCACTTGCAATCAAACATGCACGCGAGAGCAGTGGCGTCGACCTCCATATGCGCTTCATCACGCACCATTTCCCATCCCTGACGTCATCGCGCGATGTGGTTCACGATGGATGGCTCGATCGCGGCCCCTTCGCTTCACGGCTTACGCCCTTCGTTCTTGGAAGAGTGTGAGAGGTCTTTGCCGTTAATAAGCGTCGTCGCCTCCTTCCTGTCGCCCCCCCTCCTCTCGCTCCCTCTCTCTCTGCGTGCGTGCGTTTTGGTACTTGACATCTTCTCTACTCGAGCACATAGCCATCACTCCTCCCCTCCTCCCCGGCTCTCCGTCACACCCACCCACACAGTGTATGTGAGAGAGGGCAGTGGCGGGTGCGACGCGCAAACAAAATGCCAAGCCTGCGGGGCGGTGGTGGGCGGCGAAGGTTACGGCGCTGCCTCCGCGCAGCAGCAGACCCCGGTGCAAGCGCACACACACACATACAGGAGTCGCGCAGAAGGGTTGGACGCAGGAGCCGACGGCGACGGTGCACCTGATGCGCCATACCGCACACGTGCGTTCATCGCGGGATGCTCTTGGGCATCAGCGTAACGTAGTTCTGCAGGATGAACCGCCAGCTCTTCTTGTACTTGCGCATGATCTTCATGTTGAAACGGGACATCATGTACGCCATCTGCCCCCGCTCCTTGAGACCGTAATAAGTAAGGCGGGAGTGGTGGTCCATCTCCTCCATTACCTGCAGCCGCCGCTCCTTCAGAAACGCCGCCACGTCCTCACCGCCGGCAATCGTGCGCGCCAGGGTGAAGCAGTCGGTGAAGCTCTGCGCGTCGGACACGTCCACCGCGTCGAAACACGAGCCGTGCGCGGCATGGGCGACCTTGATCACGCGGCCGCCACCCTCCGACCAGTGCGGCATCAAGAAGAGCGGCGTGCGGTAAACAAGCGCGCTGGACTTCGTGAAGTTCTGCTGCAGGTGTGTGAACATCGGCCGAAACATCGTGTGCGATATGTACCCTGGCACACCCGACGTCCAGTGCATGACAACATCGTCCCAGAACAGCTTCGTGCTGGTGCTCTTCAGCCGCGGGTCCGCCGTGCCGTCAGGGATGGTGAGTGTGACGTTGTAGAACAGCTTTGTGGCCATCATCGTCGGCCGCACCGTCATCTTGGCGTCGCGCGGCGTTAGAATCTCGACAATCTCCTGCGAACCGGGCGTGAAGCGCTTCTCGAACTTGCCAAGCTCCGGCAGCGGCGGCACACACAGCTCCATCCACCGCACGGACTTGCTGAAAGTATCGCGGTACTTCTCCGCGTTCTCCGCGCGCGCTTGCAGCTCTTCGTTTGTGATCGTCAGCTCCGGTACCAGCTCCTGGTTGCGTGCCGTGCAGATGACGCCGAGGTAATCCTGCTGCAGACCGCTCGTAAAGCGCACCCGCACCCCACCGCTCTCGAGGGGCTCGAGGCCGCCCTTGTCAATCTGAGGCTTCGGCAGCACCATGCAGCTGTGCGCGCCGATTCGGCACAGCGACATCAACGCTGATTCCACCTTCAGCCGGTCACAGCAGAAGAACGTCGGGCTCTCGCCCTTCTCGCGAAACTCGTTGAGGTCGATGTCGCACATGTCGTTGCCGACGTGGTCGAACGTGAGCACCCGCCCAACGACGCTGCCAGACGGCACGGAGACGTTGAGCACGTCGCCCATAAGCTGCGTGACGGACGGCGTCAGCACAATTGTGCCGCGGTCGAGGTCGTTCTGCGACGGATGGTGGGCGAGATCGCATTCGAGCCCATGCACGCGCAGGCAGAGCGCCATGAACGGCGCCATCAAGCCGTCGCCGATGACTAGATACCGACCTTGAGAGGTGAGATCGCCGCCTTGCTGGATGTAGAAGGCGAGCTCGCCGCCGCGGCGAGCGCCGAAGGCGGTGAGGGCGTGGCGGCCGTGCGCGCTTCCATGCGGGGTGGACGGGTGATGCGGGTCCGCCGCCAGGGCAGAGCCTTTCCTGCCACCTGCAGCCATAGCGCGGCTGCCGTACAGGGCCAGGCGGCGGCGGCGCTGCTCATCGACGCTCGCCGACGACGACGCAGTGGAAGAGGAGGAAGATGCGGCAGCAGCGCTCGCAGTGCTACCTTCATCCACCACGACCGCCTTGTCGTGCGGAGCCGGTGCCTTGCGCGAGGCCGCCGCTGTCGTCGCGTCGGTCGCAGTCGTCTCTGCAACAGACATGGACGTGGCGGCGGCGGCGGCGGAAGAACTGGATGAATAGGGCTGTGGCTGCTGCTCCGTCGCAATTCCATTGGTGCCCTCTGCCGCCGTTGCCCACGAACGCCGTGGTGAGTCGGGTGTGTCCTTGTCGGCTGCCATGTCGCCCCCCTGCTAGACAATATACTTACTGCTTATGTGTGTATGTGCGTGTGTTCGCGCGTGAGGATGTCGGTGCGTGTTTGTCGCTCGCCAGTGGAGCGATGGTGCAGCAGGCTTACGTGAAGATTCACTACAGGGGGGCGTCGACGACGGAGAGACACCGCACGCCGCCTAAGAACGAAAAGGAGAACACCATGGAAGTGAGAGGGTGGCCATTGAAAACCGTATGCGCGGAGAGAAGAGAGGCGAGCAGGACAGCATACACATGCATGCAACGAGCAACGGTGAACGGCGTCGAGAGGAGAGGGAGGGAGGGAGAGGGGGTCGGAGAAGGAACTCATGTGCGGTGAGCCGCCCTGTCACCTGCGCACTGTTTGGCTCTTCGCCTCCTCTTCCCCTCCCTCTCTCTTGCTCGCGTTGTGGCCGCCACCGCCGTTGTGCGGTGCGATGTTGCCGCTGTGCTGCGGCTGGTGCTCTCCAACGTGCCCCATTACTCTTTTTGGTGTTCCTGTTCGCTTGTGAGGTGGTCTCCGTCTCGCCTCCGCGTCCCCTCCTGACCCTTCCAGTGCAACGGGCCATCAGGGCGGGAGAGGTGGAGGCACAAGAGGCTGCTCATCTGCCAAGCATACAACGAAGGGATAGTGGCTCGAGGTTGTGTGTGTGTGTGTGTGTGAAGAAGCTCCGCCGCCTCCTGCCCTCTGTACTGCACTGTGTGTCCCGCACAGAGATAGAAAGAGGCGCACACGTACACACCGACAAGTAGGACGCTGCCGTTGCCCCGTGCCATCCGACGCATCCCCCATCGAGTGCATCAGTGTCGCCCCTCCTGGCTCGACCTGCCATCAGTCATGTTGTCCATGACCGCAGCACCCTTCTCTGCATCGCCGTCCTCCATCGCTGCAGGCATGGAACAGTCCACGGTCTGCCACTCGTTGGAAGTAGCCGGTGATGATGCAGCCGATGTGACCTGCGACACCGCCGCCCCCGCGTTGAATGCCTCGCACAACCACTTCACCACCTGAATCGTGTTGAGGTCCTCGCCGTCGCAGTACGGGTTCGTCATTGGGAACTCGCCATAGTACGCAGCGTAGTTGTGCTCGACAGTTGCGACGATCTGCTGATAGTGACGACATGGGTACGCCTTCATCAGCGAGTAGCAGTGCGCCTGCCAGTAGGTCACCGGAGGCAGCACCGCCTGCCACCGCTGGCCGCTTGCCTCGTACATCGCCGCCATCGCCGCGTTAGTACTCATCAAGGCCGAGTAACGAGCAGAGTCGAAGGCACACTTCTCCAAGATGCGCGCCGCCACGTTCATGCTGCGGGTGCATTGCGCTAGGAAGAGCTCTTCGTCGTACCCGAGGGATATACGAAGTCGATTGCGTAGGCGCCAGTCCGGCTCTTGGTTGACGTCCGCGCCGGTCTCCAGTGCATAGGGAAGGTCCCTCTTCGCCGCGCCGAGGGCGAGCTGGATCAAGCTGCGATCACGGAAGATGACGTCGACACGGCGGGTGTGGGGCACCACGTCGCAAATGCCTAGCACCCCCTGCAGCCTACGCGCGAACTCGCCGACGCCAGCCTTGGCGGCTGCATCGTCACCGATGCCTCCACCGCTGTGTCGCGCCCCTGCGCGCATGAGCTCCTCTGGATCCGTGCGAGCGTCGTTCACAAGCATGTCGCACTGGAAAGCATGCTGTGCCTTCACGAACGCTGCCAGCTGCGCATCGGGGCCGAGAAGCTTGCGAATGGCGTCGTGGACGACGAGATAATGGTTGCGTGGGATGTGCGGCATGACTTCACATACGGCGTGACGAGCTATACGTATGTCCGTGTGCGCGTGCGTACGCGGCCGCCTACGCACACGCTGAGAGAGGGGGAGAGAGAGAGGCGGGTCCTGTTACTGTTGCCCTCAAGTGTCGTATCCCTCCTCTGGCCTCCACGTGTCTCGCCGATTCGCAGGTTGACTGGGCCTGTGTGGTTGTGTGTCTCGGGCCAATCAAGTGGCGAAACGAACGCTATACTGGCGTGGTGGCGGCCATCGAGGAGTCAAAGCAGAAAAAAGAAATGAGGTGGAGAGAGACGCGTGTGTGGAGCGGAAGCCTTCCAGCAGCAGCACAGCAGCAGCGTGGGAAGGCAGGCACAAGATAAGAGGCGACACGCCGCCCCCCTCCCCCACGTCTGGCATTGCAATCACAGCAGCACACGCACGCACGCACGCACGCACCCGCATACGCAGTGGGCGACCCAACCCATCCCGCTACTTCGCGCGGGGCCCGTCTCGCTTTGCGCTGCCTTCGCTCCACAACGGAACGCAGCAACACAGACGCGAGAGGGAAGAAGTGTCTCACTGCACCGTGCGCGCGCGCGCGTGTGTGTGTGTGTGTGTGTGTGTGTGTATGAGTGCGTGCGTGTAGGTTGGCAGGTCTGCATGCCACCGGCACTTCGCGGCAACCCCCCCTCCTCCTCCTCCTCCTCCTCCTCCTCCCGCATCTCTTCTTGCACGGCTGTTCGTTCAGAGACTCGTATTGTCCATGTTCTATGAGCTCTGAGAAGAAGCAAGCGAAAACACCGCACACACAAAGTGGTGTGTGCTTGAAGGCTTGTAGGGCACGCGTCTGTTGCGTGCATGTGCATGCACAGGTCTACAGCGCCTGAGCCCTCCTCCTCCTCCGCCTCGCCTCGCCCCACCCTGTCTCTCTTCACCCGTGATCCAATCCACGAAGCCCCCACAGTGCCCTGTGGCATACGCACGCACCCACGTACACAGAGAGAGAGGCTGCGTGATGAGAGGAGGATGGCAGGAGGCACACAGGCACGCTATCACTCACCGACGCGGCCGGCGATGCCGCAGGCCACCAAGTCATTCAAGTCCTCAACGCTCTGCAGCACCACGTTGTGCTCATTCGCGAGGAAGAGAATGGAAAAGAAGAAAAAGGCAGGCGAAAGCGTGTTGGTGGACGACACGACAGAGATATGTGGCAGGACGGAGCGGACAACGTCGCTGAACCGCGTGGGTGGCACCCCCGCCGGCGTCGCAGCAGCAGCAGCAGCGGCGCCAGTGGCGGCCGAATCTGCGTCAAGGAACTGGTCTGCTACGGTGTCCTCGTTGCAATTCGCAGACTGCGCATCTTCGCCGGCGTCTGTCGAGCGTACACGCTGTCGAAGCGCGTTGAGCGCCGCCTGTGCGTGCGCCTTCACCATCGCCACCTTGCGGTTTTCCCGCAAGGAGGCGACGCCATCCTCGTCTTCCTCCGCTATCTGCGATACCGCCGCTGCGGCTCCGCAGCGCAGCGTCGCGAGGTCCACGGCCTTCTCCTGCTGGTTCGCAGCCAGACGCCCCCGCAGCGCCTCCCACATGAGCTGCCGGAGCTTCACCACGTCCACCTGGTTCGGTAGGGTTGCCTCGGGTGGGCTCAGCACCTTCAGCAGCTCCAGAGGGTCGGCAAGAAGGGCATCAGTGGTAGTGCCGCTGCTGCGCGTCGAGGAGCCGCCAGAGACCGTCACGGATGTCGCAGCAGCCGCAGCCAGCTCCATCTCCGCGATGAGGCGCGCATCTGCAGAGCTGTGGAAGCCGCCCTGCACGTAGCGGCTCTCCTCCTCCTCGTCGCTGTGGTTGTCGTCGGGGCCGTAGAGCTCGGCGTAATCAGCATAGTCACCGCCGGCCTCACCACCATCCTGAGCCTCTACCTCCGCCCCGCCAGGGAAGAACTCGACTGGCATGTTGTCGTCACCGTACCGGGCACCGACACCGCCGTAGCTGTCCTCGTCCAGAGCTTCGGCACTGAAGTATTCGCCGGTGCGTGTTGCCAGGCCAAGGCGGCTGCTGCAGTCACCAGTGATGCAGCAGCTGCTGCTGCCCCCAGCCATCACGGATGACGACGATGGCCCTTCGTTGTTGCGCGCGCCGGCGGTGCTGTCGACGAGGTGACCCGTCGCGGACTTGCGCAGAAGGTTCCAGTGAGTCAGCGAGGTGCTGAAGGGCTGGAAGAAGTCCTGCGTGTGCACTGGGAACGGCATGTACGACGGGATCGTCTTCCCTCGGATCGGCGCTTCAGGCAGCAGCAGCCCCGCCTGCTCCGCCTTGCTGCGCTGCACAGCGCTCTGCGTGTAGGCCAGCACCTCCTGCGCGGCATTCCTCGCGAAGAGGAGCTGCTTGCCGAGCGGGGTGATATTACGCGCGGCGGTGGTAGCCTGACGCAGCGCACTGTCGTCGAGAAGCAGCCTCGACTCCGTCGCAAACGCGGCTGTCGCAGAAGCGACGCCGCTGGCGCCAGCCCCCCGGCCACAGCTCGGTGACTGTGGCAACTGAAACACCACGGTGCGTTCCTTGCGCCCGCGCTTTGTGGTCGGCTGCAGCTGAGCTCCAACTGGGCTGCTGAGGCTGCTTCCACGCTCACCCCCGTTCCTGTTTCGGGCGGCGTCGTCGCCGTCAGCGCCTTTCTGCGACTGTGCGAAGCGGTGCTCGCGGTGCAGCCGAGAAAGCGCCGAGAGCCCTTGCACGCCTGCCAGCGGGTTCGCAGAGACCTCACTCAGCGGGCACCAAGACGTCGGGTCCTCTGCCTCAAGAGCCAGCTGGGTGTGGCCGTGGAAGAGATTGTCCATCAGCTCCATCTCCGCAGCGCCTGACACAAGACGGCGGGCCTCGGCGCCACGGTCGGCACCTTCACTGTCGGTGCGGGCACTGATGTCTGCCTTGTTGTAGCACCTGCTGTCGTCGTCGTCGTCGCCGACGCCGTCCCAGTCATCGAAGTCGGCGTTATCGCCATCGACACCGTCGTCGTTGCCGTTGCCGCGGGTTGCAAACCCGCCCTCAGCCTCCTGCTCCTGTTGGCTGTCGTAGGCACTCATTGCTGCATCACCGCCACCAGCGGTGGCCGCCGTCCTGTCACTGTGAGACGTGATGCAACTTCTACTCTCTCTGTTCGCCTCACCGCTGGCGCCGCTGCCGTTGTAGCCCTCACGTGGGTCGGACTTGAGCGACACGCGGGCGAGGTCACTCAAGTCCTGCCTCGGCGGCGAGACGTGCGGGAGGAGCAGCAGCGGGTCGATAGCGCTTGCTTGACTGCCACGCGCGTCGCCGGCAGAACTGACTCCGCCGGCGCTGTCACGCGCCTGCGGAAAGGACTCGGAGCCGCGGATGCTCCTCAGCTGGCCAGTAAGCGGCACAACTGTCGTCACGCCATAGTACGGGGGTAAATCAGCGACGGTCTCGTACACGGCTGCGTCGAGCTCAACGGAGGCGTGCTGCGACACGCGCGAAGGCGTGACCGTCTCCGCCTGAGTTTCCTGGCCTTCTGCACCACTGCCCCCCGACGGCGATGGAGCGCTGGGGCCCGAGATGCGACGGCTACCCTGCCGGCTGCAACCGTCGACGGCATCCGAAGCAGGCATGACGGAGTAGTCAACGTCTAAGATGATGTTGCCGGCCCGGCCCATCGGCGCATTGTTCATGAGAAGACCCTGCGCGTTGCCTTGATCGAACTTCGAGGTGATCGCGCGGAACTGCGCGTTGACGTGGGTCTGCGTGAGCGCCGTGCGGCTCTTGCTGTCTAGGTTGATCTCCGCAGCCTCCATTGCCAGAGTACGTGTGGCAGCGGCAGCGGCAGACGCGGTCGCCACGCTACGCGAGCGGCTCTTCGCGCGCTGTTGCTCCTCCCCCTCCTCGCCGTCTCCGCCTTCCCCGTCGTCTCTGCCGCCGGTCGGCGGTTTGCCTGACGTGTCATCTTTGCGTAGCAGGCGCTGGACCATCTGGTTGCTCCGCTGATACGTGCTGTCCACGCGGCTCGTCCACACCTTCGAGCAGCCCTCCACAACCGTCGCCGCCTTAGCGAAGCCAGCGTAGTCGTCCGTCGATGCGTTGTCCAGCGTCGTCTCGATGGTGTGCGTAATGCCCTCCAGGAGGTCACTCGCCTCCTTGCTGGCCCACGCGTTGCGGCTGGTGATCTTGCCCTCAATGGCCTGATTCAGGGCGACATCAAGGTCCTGCACGGTGTGAAAGCGCGGACGCTGGCGCGGCAGTCGGGCCTGACCAGGATACAGCTGCTGCTGCTGCGTCAGCTGAGTGGGCTGAGGAGAGCCATCGACGGCCACGGCCGTGCCTGTCTCCTCGTCAAACAGGACAGACGGCCCGGCTGCGATGGCGCCGTGTAGCGTGTCGCCGCCACCGTCGTCACCGCCGCGGCGCAGAAAACCAGCCCGCGGCGTCGGCGTGGCGTTGCTCGAATCGACCTGGGGCGTGGTACTCGCGTTCCCGCCGCGGCTGTGGCGGGGACGCGGCTCTGGCGTGTGCATATCCGTGCTTGGGGAGGAAGAGAGGGGTGCACCCCTACTCTCTCGCTGGCAAAGGGTCGGCGGAGGAGCAAGACGCAGGAAAGGCACATACGCCGTGCCGATGCCCTCACGTGATGCGAGCGCAGCAGCTCCAAGGAGACCGACACGCACAGAGGAAACGAGAAACCGCACGTCCGTCCTCCCGCGAGAGGCCTTGATGTGCGACGCACTTGCTTTGATGTGATGGCACCCGAGAAGCTCAGCGCACGATCCGAGAGTCTGCGCAAGCGCAGGCGCGCGCGCGCACAAGCACACGCAAAACGAAAATCGTGTTAACACCAATGAAAAAGGGAAGCACCGAGCAGAGCCGAAGAGGGGCGGGAGTGAGGTGGGGGTGGGGCGGGGCGGAGTTGTTGTCGATGTCCTCGCCGCCCACCTTCTATCTATGTTAACAAGTAGAGAAATACTCGAAGTATCAAACCGACCAAATCTGTGGCCAAGTCTCTCTCTCTTTTTGTATGGATGCGCTTGCGTGTGAGCAGTGGCCGTCGATTGGCTACGACCGCACTTCAGGAACACAGGCACACACCCGCTCGCGCAAGAGCGACAGACAGAGCAGCGGTGCGCAACGAAAGGAGGGGGAGGGAAGGTGAGGAGGAGAATAAGTGGAGATGCTGTCGGTGCGCGTGGCGGGAGCAGCAAGCAGTGGGCCTTGCTTTCCTGTGCGCAGTTGCACGTTCGACAGAGAGGTGGCGGTGCACGCACAGAACGAGAGAAGGCGGTGGAGGAGAGACGGAGTGAGTACGCACGCACACGCCGCTGTGTGTATGCTTGTATGCGCACAACCTCCTCACCTCTTGCACCATCACCTGATTGGCCACCTTCCTTCACTGCATGGATGCGCCAGGGAGTGAGAGAGGGTTGCAGCATCCGCCACATCGTGGTTTGAAAATGCATAACGCGAACGACAAAGAGAGGGAGACGGCAGCGACAGAGATGTACCGTGAGCATCCCCCTCACACGATGGCCCAAGCAACGGAAAGAAGAAGGGATACGATTGTTTGAGGAGGACGACGAGGCCGGCGAGGAAAAGCGCCGTGGCGCGTGTGTCGACTGATGTGGGCACGGGGTGCACGCAGATGGTAAGCTGCGCCTGCTGCTGCCGCTGCTGTGGTAGTGGCGGACTTCTTGTCAACGCGCACGCACACATACACATGGCAGAAGCAGAGACAGACATGCATGGGCAGAATCAGCCAAGACCCATCTCTCTCCCCCACCCTCACCCCCTCAGACCCCGACTACCTTGCCACCTTCACAGCGTCTTGGGGAACTGCATCTGGTACAACTTGTGCTGCAAATCGCAGCTCTTCGAGAAGGCGAGGGTCACGCCGGCGACTCGGCTGGACCGGATGAGCAAGCGCGTTACGTTACCAACATCAACGGAGTCGACGTAGCAGCGGCATGGCCGCTTTGTGCTGTCGATGACCTCGAACTCCACCTGGTCTTCCTGATCGAGATGCGCCGGTCGCCACTGCGCGGGCGATACAACGTTGCTTCCGACGATTTGGATGAGCGGTGCGCCCACCGGCACAGGGGACGCGCCCAGAGCCTGGCTGTAGGCTGTGCTGCCGGCGGCCGTGGAGACAAGCACGCCATCACCACGCAGCCGTCGAATGCGCTCCTGCCCGTTGACGAGAATGCGGATCAGCGCCGTCTGCCCGCTCGACCGCTCCACCCAGGCATCGTTGAACGCCAGCTCCGACAGCAACATCCGCTCGCCCGTGTCGCTCTCCTTCTCCGCCTGGCAGTATAGCATTGTCGTGAAGTGCAGCTTCAGCGGCGAGGAGAAGAGCTCCTCCAAGGTAGAGCGGTCGTTCAGCAAGTAGCCGACGTGGCCGGCGTTGACGCCGTAGAAGGGGATGAAGCGTCGCCAGTTCTTGCGGATGCAGTGCATCATGTACCCATCGCCGCCGATAGGCACAATCAGGTCCGGCTCCTCGCCGTCCTGACACTGGAAAATGCGCAGCTTCTCGTACTGCTCTCGTGCAAGGAGGTTGTTGCGATCGTAGTGGAGTTCCAGACGAGGGATGAGCCCAGGAAAGGAGAGCGTGGCCGTGTCGCGTGGGGCAACGACGCGGCGGATGCCAATACTGCCGCCGGCGCTGTTGCCCATGCCGCCGCCGACGCCACTGCTAGCACCGCAGACGCCGGCCGCCGCCGAGTCGCGGAACCCGGCATCGGAGCCACCCATCTGTCCCACCGCCCCGGCGCTGCCGCCCAGTCCGGAGGCGCCGCCACCGCCACCGCTGCCGCTGCGGGCGCCGTTGCCGTAGTCGCTGCTGACGCCGACGCTGCCGTAGAGAGAGGCGGCTGTTGCCTTACGGGGGTCGCGGTAGAGGCCATGCCCCTCAACGTACCGCTGCACGCAATCCGTTAAGATGAAAGAGGGGTGGATCTCCTGCTCCCAAAGCGCCTGCCGCACATCCGCGCCGGTGCTCCGCGTGATGGGGTGAACCTCCACCATTGGTGCGTCCGACCACGCGCTGAGGTCCATGAACGCGCTGCCGCTGCTGCTATTTCGGTCGCCGCTCTCGTAGTTGTGGCTGCTGCCGTCGTGTTGGTTGAACGGCATCGCAGCCGCAGAGGACTGCGGCTCTGCCCTGGGCTTCAGCATCGGATGCGACGACGAAAAGAAGTGCGATGAGTCCGTGGCGAATGTGGCGCCCACCACGCCGGCTTCTGTGGCCGCGGACGCGGCGCTCGCGCTAGTCGCAGCGCTCACGGAGGCATACGCGCGCGGCGGGTAGAGCTCGTCGATCAGCTGGCGCACGGTGCGGTTGCGACGTCGCGCCGGGTAGTGCTCTTCGTGGCGAGCATCCTCAGCGCCGAAAGGGCTGGCAGCGCAGTGAGCGGCGAGACGAGCCGTGATGTTAGCGCGCGTCTTCGATACCCGGCCGCCCGATGCTGAGCTCGACCTCGCCGCTCCTACCCCGTCAGAGGAGTTCCCGCCTGCAGCAGCAGCGGCAGCGCCCGTGGTGACGCCACCCGAGGTAGTCATGGAAACAGCGGTGGCGGCGGCGGCGCTGCCCGGCCTTAGCATGCGCTTCAGCTCCGCACGTACCTCCTCGATCTCGCGGGTCAGAAAGCGCTTGCGGGTTTCTTCGTCTGCGGCCTCGCGACCCTCCGGCGAGGTGGGCACGGCGGGCGCCGTGCCTGCTCTCGTGGTTATAGACGCCGCACCAGCCACCGACTTGGCCAGAGAGAGCTGCCTCCTCTCAGTGTTCGTTTTTGAGCCTGCTCGAGAGACCCCGGCGCCGGCTCCCTCGTCCGCCGGAGTGTCCTCCATGAGCGCAAAGCCGTCGTCAGACACCACCGTGTCCATTTTCTGCGACCTCTGATCACTCTCACCGGAGCAGTCGCCCGTCTCGAAGACGTCACCTGCTTCGTGGGCTTCGGCAGCGACGGTAGAGGCGTCTCTGACGCGGCGGCGCTGGTGCCTTCCCCGCGCTTGGTCCGCCGTCGTCACCCCTTCCTCCTCCATCCACTCGGGCAGAGCCGCAGATGATGCAGTGCCGCCGCCGAGCCAGCTGCTGCTAGTGGAGCTCCAGTACGAGCGGCTCACCTCGACCTCGTCATCGCCGCGGCCGCCAGGCGTGTTCCACCAGCGACCTTTGGCGCAGTTCACGTAGCTCAGCCCCGGTTCCCCGTGCACCGACGAGGACTCCCGCCACGGGAGTCCCGTTTTCAGGCCTGTCGCGCGACCTCCAGCGGCGGAGATGGAGACCGAGGTGGAGGCCGTGGAGGCCGTCCGCGTCGTGGTGTCGACGCCGCGCAGCAGCGGCGAGCGGGCCAGCACCTTCGCGTACTCCGGCTGTAGAGACCTCTTGGTCGCCTCGGTGCCGCTTTCCGGCACGTCTTCGTCGAGCTTACGCCGCGGCGACGGCACGTTGGGGACGTCGTCGAAGTAGTCCGACTCCCGATCCACCAGCGAGGCACTCTCGTAGCGCCTCTCCGGATCGCCGCCGTCTGCTGTCGCCGTCGTCATGGGCGTCGCGTTGCGTCGGCGGTACTTGGATGCCGCTTTCATAAAGCGCTCTGCGCGCCGATAGTAGTCCGCCTCCTCCGGGCTGCGCACGTACTGGCCAATCGGCGAGTGATACTGTCGTGACGTGAGCCGCGACACGCTGCCCATCGGCCGCTGTCGCTCCAGCGCCTTCGGTGGGTAGCTCTGCGTCTGCAGCAGCAGCATCGGCACCGTCGACTTGAAGTCGGCGAAGTGGCTCCAGTTGAGCACCTCGTAAGCGTCATGCAGCCAGTGGACCAGCACGCTGTTGGGGTAGCGGCAGATGAGCTCGTATACGATGGGCATCGACTCGTCTGGGTGCTCCAGCGCGGTGAAGTCGACGTGCACGCGAGCCAAGCCGCGCGCCGCAAGTACCGCCAGCGCCGCGAGGTGCGTCGATTGACGCAGGCTGACAGGGTATCGGGTGTTGGGGATAAGGATGATATAGTCAAAGGGCGCCAGCTGACTGTCCTCGCGCAGGCTCGTTGCGAACGCCTCCATGTACCAGTACGGCGACGAGGTGCCGCAGGAGATGGGGTCAGAGTCGTTGACGCTGGAGATGCCGGAGGACGACGCGGTGTCGGTCGACGGCGTTGGTGCTGTCGCACTCGCGAAATGAACGCCCTGCTGCCATTCGCCGCTAGACTTGGTCTGTGCCACCGGTGACGGTGGCAATGACGTACTCATGGTCCCCTCAGTGGAGCGGTCGAATACGTTCAGCCCCCGCGCAGTGACGCCGGACTGGATCGCCTTCGCATGAGAAGGAACCGCGGTGGCGGATAAGAGCCCGGGAGAAACAGAGGGCGACCGCCGAGGGAGGCAAGAGGACGACGACGCGGCCGCCGCCGCCGACGTGGCAGCGGTGGAGATGCTCGGCAACGGTGACGCGAGCTTTGATGCCGTAGAGGAGGGCATCGACGGCCCGGCGGCGAGATCTGGCGCGCCGAGCAGCAGCCGGAACAGCTCGCGATGTTGCTTCGTTGGCGGGTCCAGATGCAGCGGGAAGAGTGCGACACGTGCAAGCGACGGCACGTGATACGGGTCACCGCTGGTGCACAGCGCCACCTGCATTCGGCGCATTTGCGCGTCTCGCTCAGCCGGCGGCTTTCGATGCGGGAGGGGAGGGGGAACGGCGGTGACGGTAGCGTGCCAGTGGTGCTCCGTGCGAAATGCCGCGTAACCAACACACAAGGAAAAGGGCAAACACACACACCCACACACACACACGCAGAGAGAGACGGCGAGAGGCGAGGAGAGAAACGGCAGGTTGGTGGTGGTGTGGCACACCCTTCGCTATCCTGAAAGGCGGTGACAGATCTGCCTCTTGAGCCTTGCCCCTCTCCCATATACACGAGCAGGCACACAGTGACGCCCTAAAACAGCAGCAGTAGTACTAACAATGGCACACAGCGGCGATGATTGCTATGGCTGCGACGATGTGAAGTAGCAGCAGCCTACAGGAAGGTGAGGAGAGGAGGAGAGGAATTGGCTAAGAAATACCTACACACGCACGCACAACGGCAGAGAGAGGAAGAGGAAGAAGAGGAGGAGGGGGGAGAACTGCACCGATTGCTGCGCAAGACATGTATGTATATACGTATACATATACGTGTGTGTGTGCGTGTGTCAGTGAGAGAGTAGGTAGGCGCAACGAATGATGCCAAAAAGAAAGACAAGGAGAGCGCTGCCAAGCGTCACGCCGACACACGCGTGTCGCACGCGCTACGCGTGTGAACGGCAAGACAACCGAGTTGGGGTTCTCGACCCTCACACACGCACACACACGAGGGAGAGAGGAAGAGATGTGCACACACACGCACGCACACGCTGCAGCAGATGGTGGTGGTGCCAGCGAAGAAGATGGAGAGACAAGGCGAAAGAGGCGTGCACACACAGGGCGAGGGAAGAAGGAAAACACGAAATGTGCAAGGCAGCTGTGTGCGTGTGCGTTTGGGGGGCGTGTGAAATGGCGAGAGGGGGAGCGGAGAGCGGAAGAAGAGATAGATATGTGTGCCCCAGTCTGTCGCTGTCTGTCCGTGTGCAGCAGAAAAAAAGATTCGAACACAAGGGGCGCAATGAGTCTCATCCATTGAACAGCCACCATCACCACCCCGCCTGCACGTGTCGCGGTTGTGGTTGTGTCAAGGAGAAGACGACGATGACGCGAGTCGTGCAGGTTCCTGGTAGACCTGCGCGCGCGTTTGGCAGTGTGCCCTCACCATCTCTCTGACCTCTCTTCCTCCCACCTCGCGTGGCCTCCGCTCCTACCCTCCACCGTCTTCGTATGTGTGGAAGAGCTGCGGCAACTGCCGATGTGCGAACGCACCGGAGACGGGCCGGCCGACACGCCGAGAGGGGTGGAGGCTCGCGGAAGAGGAACAAGAAGGCCAAGCGTATCCTCATGCGGAGGCTGTCACTACTCTGTTTCACGCAGCGGCGTGCAAGCGTGTTCAGCTGGGGAGCTTCCGTCTTGTGCATTACTTTGCTCTAGCGGAAGAGAGATGCAGATGTACAAGGCAGTGATGGCCCTCCCCACCCCCCTCGGTGCGTGTGTATGCGCTCGCCATCCTTCACCGACTCACGCACACACACACACACACACACACACACAATGCACACATGCACACTTCTTTCTTGTCTTCTCGTGCTCGCTCGCTCCGCCAACAGTACCTCACCCGGAGCACGAGCACAACCGCACCAGCCTCTCGCCTAAAGCTCTGCATACCAGCTTCGCTCCATCACGCAAGCACGAGAAGACGCAGAACGGAGAGAGTCGGTGTACGATCAGGCGTACGAGCGCGACGGGAACGGTGGCTTTGGCCGAATAAAACGACTCCAACACGTGAGATCGGGGAGAGAGCGGCGCGTGTCGGACGGCGGAGGGGCTGGAGGCACGTGGAGAGCGAGTGTGTGTAGGGGAGAGGGAATAGAGAGACCGACAAAGGCGCTGAGGCGTGGTCACAGTGTCAAGCATTGGAGAAGAAAGATGGGGGAGGGGGGCATCAGAAATACAGAAAGAGACACAGAGAGAAAAAGAGATTGCAGAGCAAGACAACAGTAACAGAGAGGTGCGGTGGTATAGACGCAGGTGTACAACACACGGAGAGAGAGGGTGGGGTGAGGTGAATGGGGTAGTTAGCAAACATCCACAAACACGCCCGTATGCAAGCGCATGAACAGGCAACGTCGTGACGTGCACAGCTGTGCGCTTCATGTACACAAAAAAAAGAACTCTAGATCGAGGAGAAGACACACACACACGCCTGCGTGGGCTGCAGAAGCTGCGCAAGAGAGGAGACAAGGATGAGCATGGTGCCGTGAGCGTCTCCGTTCATGCCTGTGCGGCACCCCTCCCGCCAACACACACAAACCGTAAGCACTAATACACACTCTCCAGCCCAGTTCTCCCCACCTCACCTTCTCGCGCGCTCTCGCCACCCCTCATGTGCTGATGAACGCCTCACTCGATCCCGATGGGCTCGAGGCGCACGCTTGCGTGCCTGTGCAGCTGCGCGATCCAGAAGCCCTGCGGGTCACCGTCACGCATAAAGGCAGACTGCCCGGCCCCGTCCTGCCCTCCGCCAGCTCCGTGGCCAAAGGCGTACGACTTTTCAAGGCGCAAGCCGCTGGCAGGTCGGCCCCATGGCTGTATTGCCTTCTGCAGCTGCTTCGGGAGCTCCTCTGTGCCCATCATGTCGACTTTGAGGTTTTGGTAGCCAGCAGCTTCCTCGACGCTCGGCAACACGTTTTGGACGCCCTCCATCGGAATGCCATGCTCACGCGTCGTGCAGAAGTTCACCAGCGGCACGTGATGGCTGCGCAGGGGATGGTGACGCTTCCGCCGCATCGCCGTGTAACTTTTCATTTTGCACGGCGCCTTCCCACTGCAACCATGGAAGCAGCAGCAGATGAAGGTCTTGCGCGCACGTGTGGCGGTGGCGCCGTCGGCTCCCAACGTCGCTCCCCCGCCGCCGTTTCCCGTGCCGTCCTTGTCCTGCGCCACAGCGCTGGCGCAGTGGCGCAGTGGTGACGAGCTGCGCACAAAGCGGAGCGTCAGACGGCTCGGATAAGTCAGGCCGCCCTCTTCGCGGCGTCGCTGCGCCTCCTCTGGCGGCGGCGGCACCGCCATCGAGACCGTGTGAATCGTGTCCAGCACACTGAGTGCCAACCCACCGCGATCGCCGCCCCCCTTGCGCGCGTCCACGGTCGTGTCGCAGTCCACCGGCGCCCATGGGTGGCGCACCAGCTCTTCCTCAGAGATGTGGTAACGCTTCTCCCTGGCGACGTCCGCGGTGCGGTTGGAGACGGGTGCGAGTGCCGCTTGCGGCATCGGCGACTGCGGCGCACTCACGAGCGCGTCGGTGTCGTCCACCGTGGCACTGCTGGCGGTGGTGGTCTCCGTGAAAGTGAAGACTGTCCGCTGCGCCAGCGTGTCCCCTACCCCCTTGTTATTGTGGTTGGCGACGACGACGCCACTGGCACCTTTGGTAGTTTTGTGCCCAACGACCTCGGATCTGGAGGCAGCGGAGCGGGCCACTGCGCGCCTGGGGGGTGCTGAGGAGTGCGAGCGCGCCGACGATGTTGTCAGCACATCTGAGAATGTATTCGTGGACGACGAGTCGACGGCTGAGGTGGAGCTGGCTGCCGTGGCTGCGGTGGTCGTCGCCCCGGACCGAGAGGAGGTCAGCACGGAGGACACGGAGCGGTAGGAGCCGGATCCTTCGGAGTAGTAAGAGTTGCTATCATTGCCGCTGCTGGTACCGCCATCACTCGGCTCACTGAAGACGCCGGACGACGAGGATGATACGCTAGAGTAGCGGCGATGAGCGAGCATGGCGGAGAGCTGCCGCTTAATCGCGAGCCGCACCCTATACGTTTTTATAGACAGCCAGCGTACTCTTCAGTGTGTGTGTGTGCGACTGATTGGCGTTGCGGATGCGCAGGGACGGGAGAATGCGAACGAAGAAAGGCAGCCCAAGACAGAGCACATACGTGCAGGTCGTGCGTGTGTGTGCTCTGCTTTTCGTTCTCGCGCAGTGGGTGAGACCCAGGGCCCCCTCCCCCCGAAGTGACACGATGTGCGTCTGCCGCTGTAGTGTTTGCCTCCACTGCCCGCAGGACGCACAGACGCACAAGCAAAGAACGGTAACAGAGGCAGGGAAGCGGCCACACACCAGCACGCATTCTCACGCGCGATGCGCGGCGCTGTGTGAGCACACACACACACACACACACACACACACTAGAGTACGTTCTGTTGTTGTTTGTTGCCAAGAAAGAAGTGCGTTGCAGCAGGTCCAGTCAGCGTAGAGCCCGACACGACGCGTGCAGAGGGGCTCTATGCAGAAGGAAGGGGCCGTGACCGTTGCGAGTTGGCAGAAGAATGAGAGGAGGGGCAGAGAGGGAGGGGGTCGTGAAGGAAGACAGGGCGTCTGCGACAGTCACGCATACCCTCCCATGCACGTGCGGAATACGCTTTAAGGTGTGTGGGAGAGCAGGGGAAGAGAAGAGATGAGAGGGACGTCCGCGGGGGCGATCCGCAGCTGCGCACTCGCGCCCGCGCAGGACACCCTCACCACAGCATGCGTTCGCGCACACACCAAGAGAAAGACGACGACGCCCTGGGAGCTTCAAGACTCCGTTGGCGAAGAGCAGGAGGAGGCCGTGTTGCCGAAGGTAGGGCGGACAGAGGCGCCACTACGCCACAGTCCACAGCCATCCACCCTCCCACCACCGGCGCGAACCACCACCAAAAACCAGCTTCGTCGACCCCTGCCGCTGTCGCACTCTTATGCGCATATCTTTGCCGCTGCTGTTGTTCTTGATTGACAGGTTGAGCGCGGCTCCGGCACACACACACACACATACGCAGAGAAAAACGTTGTGTCTATGCGTACGTCGGTGTGGGTAGTCTAAGGCGACGCGAGAGAGGCAGTCAGCCAGAGATAGAGCGAACGAGAGGGGCACTGACCGGTGGTCCCTCTCAAGTCGGCGCACACGAAAGATGTACATGAGACCATCCTCCTCCATCGGCACACGTCGCGCACACACGTCGTTGCGGGTGGAGGTGGCAAGCGGAGCTGATACATGAGATGCGAAGAGGACCACGCAAGCAGAAGATAGAGAGATGAGCGGAGAGGGGAGGACGGAGTAGGCGCAAGGCGATGCAGACACACGCGCACGCGCACGCATGGACAGCCCCCACACCCACCCCACATGCCCCCCCCCTCCGCACCTTGCTCTTCCACTTGAACGATTCGAAGACAAGACAAGCCGAATAAACGACTACTGTACATCCAACACAGAGAGAGATACAGGCACAGACACTAGCGGCAATGTTCTGGTATACACACAGACAGGCAGAACAGCGATGATACGGGGGGGAGGGCGGAGGGGCCGCACGAAGGCGGACGTGTCCAAGGCCCGTCGAACACAGAAGGCGCCACACTAAGGAAGAAAAGCAGGCGGCCCGGCCGGCCATCGTGCGGCCCCCACACACCCACACACAGAGAAAGGGGAAGGGGAGGAGAGGGGAGGAGGGAAGGACAGACGCAGACGGGCACGCGCGATGATGGCGATGCCGCTAATGCGTGCAGCGCAAAAGGCAGAGACGACACGTCGAGTGCGCACACGCCGGACAGCCGCCACGGTAAGACGGCTTGGTGTCCCTCGACGGTTAGCACCACCCGCCACAGCAGTGGAACCTGAAAAGCGCAGCAAGCAAGTCCGAAAAAGGGTGAGGGCGTTCGTCCAGCCACACTGTGTCCGATGCGCGGTAACGCAGAGACATGCACACACACAAACTCAGCTACTCGTCATCCGCGATGTCTCCGCCAGGGTGTTCTTCTTTGGCGAAGCAGACGACGATGGCGCATCGGTGGATACGGAGGTGTGGTGGCGCACATCCATCGCGCCGCCTTCGCACCCATGGCCTTCCTCACCCTCAGCATCGTTGTCCTCCTCGCTGCCGCTGCTGCTGTACGTCAGCGTAGGCAGCACTGGGCGAGGTGCTGAGTCCGTCTGTGTTGTTGAAGCCGCAGCGCCGGTGCCGGTGCCGGCGACACTAGCGCCACCGCCCACGCCATCCTCAGTCACACCCAGCGTAGTGGCAATCGTGTAGTACGCCGGTCGGCCGAATACACGCGGGCCGCGGTGTACGTAGTGTGGGTCGGCGGTGACCCACATGCCCCGGAACAGCTCGTGGGTGCCCGCGCTCGGGTCTCCGGCGTCGTGCCAAGCGGACTGCACCGTCGCCGGCGTGAGCATCGGCCCTCGGTGCTCCGCAGACTTTGCTACTGCCTCTGACGGAACCTCGAGCGGGTAGTAGGTCGTCGTCGTGGCCACGCCGCTCGCCGGCGCAGCCAGCAGAAGCATTTTCGACTGCTGCACATGTGAAGTGGCCGCAGCACCACTGTGGACAACACCCGCTGAAGGAGAGACAGACGTAGACCCATGCGGCGCTGACGGAATCCTTTTCGACGGCCGCTGCGGCTGATGTTGCGTGAAGATAGATGTGACGGTGGGCCTGCTGGACCTGTCGCCGAATGTGCCAGTGGCATACCCGAGAGGCACGGCACCAGCAGCCCCTGCATGGCCTTCATTATACTCTGCTAAGGCGGCGGGAGTAGCGGCAGCACCACCAGCAGCAGCGCCCATATCGATAGGTGGCAGCGCCTTGGACACTGGTGGACGAGTTGGCTGCGGTGCAGGAGGCGCTGCAGCTGCACCTACCGCGTTGCCATGCTGGTAGCTACGCGAGGAGCTCGGGTGCGGGGCCGTCTGAAAGTGATTGTTCCCTGTTTTCCGGGACTTGCTCCGCTTGCCCCCACCCCTCTCCGTTGCTGCTGTGGCTGCCGGCTGCTGCTGCTGCCGATGCGGGGGCGGTGTGCGCCCTGTTGCACCGCTACGGCTTCTAGTGGTGTGGCTGTGTTGGCCCCTGTTGCGGCCTTGGCGGCTCGAGTCGGCGGCGGACATGGCACGTCCAGGGGCGGCGGCAGAGCCGTCGTACTGGTTGACCGTCGCACGGACGCTGCCCGAAAAGGAGAGCGGGGCCGACTCCGCGTACTGCCCTGACGGTGGTGGGGAGTAGAGAAGGGGGTGCGGATTGCCGTACACGGCGCTAGCGTGGCATAGGGTGCTACTGAGTGGTATGCTGCGCATCAGCTGCGATATGCCGCTCTGCGGCTTGGGCTGCTTCTTGCTGCCGGAGCGGCTGCGGTTGCGGCTACCAGTCGCAGCGGAGGTGTTGCCACAACCGCTGTTTGAGCCACACATGCGCTGCTGCTTCTGGTATGGCTCGGAGGCGGCGCCGGGGTATGGGGTGCTGTCCAGCCGCTCAACCACCTTCTGCCCGCCTGTAACCTCGCCGCGAAACGTAATGGTCAGCTGCTGCCTCTGTTGCTGCAGGGTGCCGTGGCGGGTGTGGCCCGGCATCACCTCCACCTGCCTCTCCTCCCACTCTCGCTCCCGCGGGTCCACCGGCGGCAGCGGCGCACGCAGCAGCGAGCGGTGCTGCTTAAAGGCGCCGTGATAGCGCAAGGCTCGCCGCACCGAGCGGAATGTCTCGACGACTGCCTTCGACATGGGGTGCTGCATTCCGAGCAGCTCCTGCGTCGCTCGCATCGCGTTTTGGAAGAGGGACAGCGCATTCGTGTATTCGCTCGTATCCTTGGAGCCGCGAGCAGTGTTGATCTGCGCAACTGCCAAGTTGTTCCACGCGGCACCCCATAGCGCCTCGTTCTGCGAGTCCGCAATCTTCGGAGCCGCAGCGGCCTCGAGCAGCAGGTCTGTCGTTGACGTGTCTCCGTCCTTGGCGCCGTCCATCGCGCCGCCACCGCTGCCGTGCCACGGAAGACCGCTGCCGCCGAGAAGGGCAGTCGCGGTAGCATTCAGTCGACGATTACGCCGTCGCTGCAGCGCCAACGAGCGCAGCATGTCAATCGTCTCCAGCGCGGCCGCTGTCGCCTTGTCAAACATACGCAACGCGTTGTACGCTGCGCACATGTTGAGGGCGATGGAGGGCGAGGCCATGCCGTTGTTCTCCTCCAGCTGCCGAGCAGCCTCAAAGTGACTAAGCGCCTGCCGTGGCTGGCCGCGATTGCACTCCACAACGCCCATGTTATTGAGTGTCGTGGTCTTCAGCTCATCAAGCAACGGCACCGGGAAATCCTGCGCAGAAGTCTCGTCGACCCGCATGTAGGCCTCGCTCAGGATCCTCATGGGCTCCTCCGAGGCAGCGGTGACGTTGGGGGTGGAGTTGGCGACGGCAGCGCCGACAAGGGTAGCACCACTGGTCGCGGCAATGGCAGCGTAGCACTGCTCCATCGCCAACGTGTTCATTGCCAGTATCTCGTGCACAAAGTCCTCGGCGGCGGGGGTCAGCGGAGGAACCTCCGGCGGCAGATTTTTCTCCAACTGCCGCAGCTGTTGGGGGATGGAGTGCTCATGGTCGCCCCAGTCTGCCGTGCCAGCCGCACCGACTGGCGCAAAGGGCAGCTGAGGCTGGGCAGCGGCTGGCGGCGAGAGTGGATTAGAGCCAACGCTGCCCTGCGGTACCGGCAGTGAGCTGGTGCAGCGCACCGCCGCGATGCAGGAGCCGCTGCCGCTCATGCTGTGACGCAGCATGCGCTGCTGGTGCTGCTGCCGTTGGCGAGTCGATAAGCTGCTGTGGCAGGGAGAGTAAGTGTTGTCGACGGAGGCGAGCACGTCCCTCTCCGCAACGTCCCCCGTGTCAAACGCACTGAGCGGCGCAGTGTCGTACATGGGTTGGCCTTCGTGCAACATCACGGAGACTGCGTCTTGTATTTGTGTGTTCAAAGGGTGCGATGACGGGTTGCTGGATGGTAAATCGAAGATTCGGCTCAGACACGCAACGGAAATCGTCGATGGCTTCTGTGACCACCACCACCCCCCAACTCGAGTGCGAGCCACACGTGTGTATCTGTGCGGGTGCGTGTGCGCTGGCACTGGAAAAAAAAAACAAGCGAGTGTGGCGCTGTAGTGGTGTCGATGTTCAGCGTCGAGGTACCGTACGTACACACACACACACACACACCGAGACAGAGACGGAGACAGAGAGGCAGCGAAGGTGACGTGATGGCAAGAGAGAATGGAGAAAGGAAAAGACAAGAGAAGCAGCGAAGAATGATGCTTTTCCGTTTTCGCACGCATCAAGGCGCAGCAACGGCAACGCCCCCCTCCCTCCCTCCCCCTCCCCCACATACCACTCTTCTCTCGCTCTGCAGCCCTACTTCAGCAGCAGATCTGGAGACGACAGCACATTCTGCGAGGCACAAGCACGCACAGACATGCGTGATTACAATACACGAGGCATCCACCGAGCAACAACATCGGGGGAGAAGAGAGGGAGGCTACGGCGAGAGAGAGCTCACGATGGGTGGCATTGCACGCACACAGGCATACTCCTTCACCCCCACGAGTTCAATGTCCATGAACTGCAGCTTGACATCGTATCCCTGACTGTCAGCGGTGTGTCCTTTGCTTGCTGGCTTTCATGGCCTGTAAGGGCAGCGTAGACGTCGAGAAGGGCGACGAGGAGGGAGGCGAACGGCATCACATCCGCAACAGACGTAAAAGACGAAAAACAAAACTTGAGTATTGAGTAGCTCCTACAAGAGACGGAGACGGAGGGGGGAGAAGGAAGAGAACACAAAAACAGAGAACACGGCACGGAGACCACATGCACACACAGAGACACACTCATGCGCACGCGCACACAATGCTGCCATTGCATGCGTGGGTGCGCGTATCTGTGCCGGCCGACGACAACGGATGCGAAGCATCGACACCCGCAACAGGACAGACAAGCAAGCGCGCAAGCGTTGCACGCACAAGAATCTAAATTTCAAAATAAGAAAGAGTTGTACAAGTGCGAAAGGAGGGGAAGGGAGGCATGCGCACGCACACACACGGTTACGCACGTCATCGCTCTCTACATCGCTAACACGTACTACGCCCCACAGCCATTGGCTGATGTCCCCAAACACACACGCTCGCCTATTGAGTCTGACCGGAGCGACTCCCCGCGGAGAACGCGCGTTGCGACGGCTGTTGTGGGTGCTGCGACGGTGCCGTCGTCGGGTTACTTGTGGAGCAGCACACGGTATCGCGCAGGGAATGGACGCGCTGCTGCATCGCGCTCAGTCGCGAAATGCGCGAGCGTCGCTCCCGATCTACCCGCATTGTGTCTGTCGTGCGTTGTGCCACGTGCGACGCCAGCTCCAAATCAGCCTCAAGACGCTTGCGCTTGCGTCCAATCTGCAGCAGCTCGTGCGACATGGCGTAGCTGCTCTGCGCATACTGCGTGTCCTCCGCGGCCTTGCTCAACGTCGCGGCCACCTCGCCGCTCTTGAGCAAATAGAGCCTCATCTCCTTCTCGAGCTGCTGAAGCTGCTGCTGGCGGTTGTTAGCCTTGGCCTCTAGGGCGGATATCTCTAGCCGCATCTCACTAATGCGCTGGCTGCTCTGCATGTCCGTCTGAGATATTTTCTGCTGCTGGGCGGTGATGATCTCATCCAACCGCCGTACCTCCTCGAACAGCTGCGACGTGGCCTCGTACGCCGTCCGCGCCGCCTCCACCTCGGCCCGGCAGTTCGCATCCTCCCTCTCAATGGCCGCCTGCAGCTCCTTAGCTATGTCCTCAACAGCCCGCGCAATGTCCTTGCGAAGACGCGCCGTCTCCTGCAGCAGGTCATCGACACTGCCGCCAACATCGCTGACGTTGGCCTGCAGCCAGCGGGAGGTGCGCTGATAGCAGTCGTACACGCCACGGGCGTAGTGCTCCGCCATGAGCTGATCACGGCGCATCCGCAGCTGCTCCAGATTCACCGCCGTGTCGAAGATCCATCGCGGTGCGTTCATGTGGATGAGCATGAGAACTTGGTGAATGCGACTGAGGTGGCTAGCGAAGCGCAGTGCCGTGCATGTGGACTCGTAGAGGTCGGCGCGGCCGCTGACGGTGGTAATGGAGACGAGGGTGATGTACCCCACTAGCACAGGCTCTAGCAAGGTCGTCAGCCTTGTCTCCTTGAAGTTAGGGTCACCTCCGCTGGTGGACACACCGGCCACCCGCTCGACAGTGTCGATGAGATGCGACACCTCCTTGCACAACGGCTCGCGGATCGCAGCGACATCGACGAAGGTCAGCGTCGCCATGGAGCGCCGCCCCGTTGTGTCCACAGGCGCGTATACGTGGAACTGGATCACACACGACGTATCCACGTGCTTGCGCTCCGGGAGCAGGACCGACTTGCTGGCGTCTTCGAGCAGTCGCATGCGGGGGAGCGGCACCAGCCCCAGGGGCGGCGGGAACTCGACGAGCGGGACAGGCTCGCCCGTTTCCGTCTCAAGCATCTTGCCACCGCGGGTGGTGAAGGCGGCGTAGGTCACGGTGATGCCACCGGTCGTGGCCACCTCCGACACATCCTCCCGCCCGCTGTTGGCGGTGGTCGACGACTGTGTGCCGCAGGCTGCTTCGTTTTCCTTCCCGGTGGCGTCCGGGCGATCACGATGGTTCCGCATGATGACCTTGCCGCGGGACGCCATCCGCTCCAGCAAGTCGGATGCCGCCAGCTCGACGATGCCCAGCTCGCTGTGGTGAGGGCTGCCGTAGAGGGTCTGGCTACGACCGCTCTCAGGCGGCCCGTTCACTAGAAAGACGTAGCTCTGCCCGGATGTGCAGTTCGACACGCACGGCGCCACCACCTCCTCGTAGAAGCGCGCTGTCGTCCCACCACGGTGAACGCGGGTGACGTTGAACGGCTGCGACCACCCGCCGGCAGACTGGCTGCTCTGCGGGCCCTGCGATGAAGAAGAAGCGGTGCCGCTGTCACCTGCGCCGTCGCTGTCTGGCTGGCGAACACGCAAAGACGTGTAGCTCGACGACGTCGCCGTCCGCTCCACCGCGGACATGATCCGCACGTGGCTCTCCACGCTCTTCAAAATGTTTTTGAAGACATGTTGCTGCTGTTGGGCGGCGGTGGAACCTGGCGCGGCGGCCCCAGAACGCGATGGGGGTGGGGTGGAAGTCGAGGCCGCCTGGCTGTAGGACTTGCTGCGGCTGAAGGCGTCCATATTGACAGAGTCGCGGATGCGGCTGGCGGTTCTGTTCGCACCCGATGCCGTACACAGCTTGCCCTCAGCGATAAGGTGGCAATATTCTGCGCGTATCCGACCAACGGAAACACACAGACCGATGCGCTAAGGCGTCAAGTAGACTTGCCTGATGGTGGTGTGCCTGCCTCTGTACGTGCTGATGCGTAACTCGAGTTCAGGGCAGAAGCGGAGAGACGTGACGCGGGTGGATTGAGCGATAAACACGCACACACACACACACTTACCTACGCGAGTCTCTGTAGATCTAGCAGTCTAAGGAATGAGCTAACAGCAACACAACACGCGAAGGAAAACGCAAGAAACGAAGACGTCCGTGTCGGCCTCTGCATATGTGTATGATTTCCTCGTCTTTCAGTGCGTGCGTCGGTTTGTGTGGGTGTATGTATAGATATGTGGGGGTGGGGGCCTCTGCCCACGTTTGCCCCGTCGGCTGCAACAACGACGTTCGCAAGAGAGATCGCTCTCTCTTTCTGTCTTTGCGAGGCGAAGGGGAGACGGCGCACGCCTGGACGCGTGGAGCGAAGGGCAGCAGCACACGTGCCCTTCGTTCGTTGCGTCTAGACGTCACTCAATAGCACACGCGGGGCCACGAGCCACGAGTGAGGTGCGCGCACGGTGCTGTTGGAGTGAGATCAGCAGGACACGCACAAAAACAAAATTGAGCGCGCCCTGCGGAGGGGGAAAGAGAGGTCCTTGTTCTGTGCGTGTGTGCGTGTCGCAGCCGTGTGAGTGCGTTGGCAGCACGGAGGGGAAAAGAGAGAGGCGCCAGCTTCTCTACACACCGTTACGGCTGCGGCGAAGCAAGCACGATTTGTAGGAGACAGAGCGAAGGAGAGAACGAAAAGGAGACGATGAAGATGGAGAAAATTCCGAGAACGTGTGTATGTGTATGTGTATGTTTATGTGTGTGTGTGTATTTCTGCGCTCTCTCCCTCTCATGCCGTCGCTGACATGCACCGGCGCACGCTTGAGACATGTGCGCGTGTGGTACGCTTGAGACGCGGCAAGATGCGAAGGCGATGTGAGAGGCACGAAGAGGGGAAGGGAAACGGTCCCCATGGGCCGGCTTTCACCAACACCAGCGCAGTTAAACACACACGCCCCCAAACGCACGTGCCCAGCCGAAGGATGATGGAGCTCACCAAAGCAATCCTTCTCTCTTCCAGCCCTTTACGGCGCACCAGTCGCCGTGTCCGTGTGCGACGCTTCGGTGCTGCTGCTGCTGCTGCTCTTGGTAAAGAGGATGAGGATACGCCATCGTGTGAAGGGCGCAAGCGAAAAGAAGAACAAGAAGGAATGAGAAGAGAGAAAGCCACAACCCGAGATGCGGCAGACATGACGATGGTCGTCCGCGCCTCCACGCACACACCGGGCACACGCATCACAGGCCACACACAGGCCGTCGTCCAATACTCCGAATGCGCCCATGTGTGGGTGTGAAGGCGCGCATGTACCGGTCGCACATCTGTGTGTGTGTGTGTGTGTGTGTGTGTGTGTGTGTGTTTGGGTGTGTTGTGCGAGGCGAGGGCTTCCTTCACGTCCACGACTGCTGGCGGATGAAACAAGTGGGCGAGCTGTGCCGACTTGCGTCGGCGTTCCCGGTTCCTTTTCGGTTTTGGCTAGAGGCGCCGCGACCCATGGCATTCTGCTTCGCCCCGCTGGTTGTGTACACTCGACTCGCGTGACGACCCCCACTGCTGCTGAGGCTGCGCCGCTTCGGTTTGCGGGTGTGGTTGTCGTCGCCGCTGGTTAGGAGATAGAGGTAGTTGCTGAAGCGAGGAGCCGTCTTGTGGAACGCCGGGGCGGCAACGTCAGTGGCGCTGTTTCCTGTGTTTACCTCTGCCGCGATGGGGTTCCGTGAAGTACTGACGTCCAAGTACTGGGCATAGTGCGGCACGCTGATATTGATGCTGCCAGACCCCGTGCGTGATAAGGAAGCGTAGTATTGCCTGCGCTCGCTCTGCGCGACATCACTCCTGCGGCCTCCGCTGCCACCCGCCCTGGCGGAAAAGCGGCCCGAGGACTCCGTCGCAGCACCAGCAGCCAACAACAGTGCATTCGCTGACGACGGCCGACCACTCAGCGGTGTCCTGGACGAGTGTACATCCCTGCGCAGCCTAATGGCACCGGCCGCAGGGATGCCGTTGACCTGTGTACGCACGGCGGAGGATGGGAGAGAGAGACTTCCGGCGCGGCTGCCGCGTGGGTGCGGGGACGCTGATGGATGGTGTGGTACACCGGATGCGTCGTAATCGCCTTCCACAATCACCGGCGTCGTGACTGCAACGGCGCGCGCCGCGAGGGTCGGACGAGACTCGCCCCGATCGATCACGGTGGTTGCCACGCTAGTACACGGAGGCTCGTTGTCCTCCGGGTGCAGCGGCTGCCGACCAGGGGAACCGGCAGAGGCTGTGAGGCGGCCTTGCGCGATGGGCAACAGCGCTGACCGCTTTGGCGGACCCGCGCGCAGTGGGGCGCTGCTGCATCTGTCGCCACTGTTGCCGCCGCCCGCTACGCCAGCGGCAGTGCCTGCTGATGATGACTGGTTTCGCTTGACTGGATGAGAGCTGTTTGCAGTGTTGGCGCCAGCTTCTGATGCTTCTGAAGCCGAGTTCTTGTGGGCGCGACTACGGTGCCGCAGCGGTGTGCCACTACCGGCCTCCTTGTCTGCGGACGCAGAAGCAGTCGCCGCTATCGCACTGCTTGCAGGCGCCCCGCTGGCGACGGCGCGGGAGGCGGAGATGGTGGAAGGGGCCGCGTGCTCCGTGAAGCTGTCCTCTGTGGCTGTGTAGACCGCACCCGCACCAGCCGTGGCGTGTGCCGTTCCCGCTGCGGCGGAGGCGGCCAAGGCTGCATGGAAGGAGTCCTCCAAGCCTCTCAGGCGGCTCTCGCACCACAGATCTCGCTCCTGGAGCTGATGTGTGTACCAGTGGCGCAGCTTCACCACCCACTCCGCTGTCTCGATTAGCTTGCGCTGCAGGTCGGCGACGCTGTGGCATTGTAGCGGGTTCATCTCTAGCACGTTGGCCACATCCGCCGCACGCCGCTGGAGGTGCGCCGCCGGCAAGCTCGACGTCTCTCCCGTGGAGGTCAGGTACGAGGTGCGAGGAGAAATTTGCCGCCCTGTCGCCAGCCGTGCACCGCCGCTGCCAGAGCCGCTGCTGTTCAAGCCTGTCCCGCCACTGCCACCAACTGCAGGGATAGCCACGGTGGTGTGGCGATGAATGCTGTTCATGTTGAGCGCAGGGATCATTTTCTTCGCTATGCGGCACTGAGCAAGTCCTAGCGCACGGCAGGGAGAGAGAGACACGCAGAGCGCTGCGTTGATGTATGCGTTAGAAGAGGAGGACAAGGAGGGTGTCCTCCAAAAAGGAGACACGAGATACAAGGGGGAAGAGGTGGAAGGACTGTCTGGAGAGGACGGCAAGAAGGCACGCGCCGACTCTCTCCCCTCGTCAGACCTCTCGCCCTCCGACCACGCGCGGCTGAGCGAAGCAAAACAAAAAGAGACGAGAAGCAGGCCAAAAAAGAAGCCAAAAGAAGTAGGAGTGGTAATAGCACACACACACACCACCACCACCACCGTAGCCGCACGGCACACGTGCACCGTTGACAGCCCACCACGACCCTTCCACGCTCGCAACCTACCTAGAAAAAAAAATCTCTCACAGACACGCACACACGCACACGCACTCTCCCTCTCTTCCGAGAATGTTCAACGAGTTTACAAAAAGGAAAGCACGGAGAAGAGCACCCACACACACCGCTGAAGAAAAGCAGGGCGCACACAAAAACAGACCGCGAGCTAGGCGGCAGCAACCTCTGTGTAGGTGTGCACGAGCAGAAGATGCGGTGATGGGATATTGGCAATGTGTATGCGTGCGTGTCGGACCCTCTAGATGGCAAGAGAAGCAGCAGCAGCAGTACAAGCACAGACAGACAGACAGACACAGGAAACGATGACAGGGTGGCGAGACACAATGGCATAACAGCCAGCCCAACATGTAGAAGGGAACAGCAAATATGATGCAGAAGTGCCCTTGGTGCACACAGGCACACGCTGACGTGTGATGTGTACGCAAGCGCGTAGAGAGTAGAGAGTCCAGAAGCCGAAGAACAAAGGAAATGCGCACACGCACACGCACACGCACACAGATGTAGGAGAGATGGGGAATGATGAGAAGGAGCAAAGAGCCCGTCGTGCACGCGCGCTTGGTGTGCCCACCAGCACTTAGACAACGGGGGGGGGGGGGCAGGGAGCCGCTCTCTATGATGATCACTGAGGCGTGTATATATGTGTAGATGGGTATACGCACTGGCCGTAGTAAAGTACAGCGCAGGTGGCCACTTGTGCATGAAGGGGTGCATCAGCAATCATATGTATGTATGCGCGTGTGCTCAGGTGTGTTCAAGAGAGAAAGAGGCGGGCGCAAGACGGGGAGAGGGAGGAGTGCGCTGCTTAGATACAGAGAGTTAGATGGAGGCATCATCTACGCCCCAGTTCATACAAGGAGCGGTGCAGCACTGCAGAACGAAACAGAGGGACTCATGCGTGCTTCCTCGTGAGTCAGCTGCGTGTGTGTGTGTGTGTGTGTGTGTGTGTGTGTGACGTTATACCTGCTCCTCCTGCACACACACACGCAACTGACACTTGCATGCCTTCCCCCTCGCGGTGCTTGCGTCGTGAGAAATGCGAGGACAGGAACGGTGGCGCAATGAGCGCCCAGCCGCCGCTAATGCTCGCATCCCCCCCCCCGCATGAGAGGAGAACATACCAGCCGTCTCTTCTCCCTCTCGCTCCGTGGCGAGAGCCACCCCATGCTGGCTGGTCGTCCACTCCGGCGGTCCTTGCCCATCCCAACACTGTCTCTGGCTGGGTGCCGCAGGGCTGTTTGGCGCCTTCGTTGAAAGACAATGACATTCGAAAAGGATGAAAAAGACGAAATAAAGAGAGACACACAAACCGATCCCGCGTCCGCCCACAAACAAGCCCACAAGTACACACGCGCGGGCGCAGAGTGTTTCCCATGAGCGCAAAACCTCTCGTGCGGTCTGTGCGCATTTGTAAGCACTGCAACTGCGATCGTAAGCCCGGTGGGCAGAAAAGAGGGAAAGGGGGCGCACACAATTAGCGAACCACGGATGAGGAGAGAGCCGGCACGCGACGCATCACCGAAGCAGCGGCGAAGAGACGCGAGAGCGGGGAGTGCAACGGCGACGGCATCATCATGACGCGCGCAAACACGCACATCTCGCTCGCCCTCCCCACACCTTTGAGCG
>NC_018233.1:141957-144549 GCF_000227135.1 Leishmania donovani | reverse complement strand
GCCTTGTATTTAAGATAGTTCTTTTTTTTTGTTGTGTGTGTGGGGGGGGGGGGGGGGGGTCGGGTTTGTGGATGTTCTCCTTGTGAAGGTGAGGTGTCAGCGCGTGTGTGTTTGGTAGAGGTTGGAAAGAGGGGAAGCATACACAGTTAAGAAGTCAGTGAGCAACAAACAGGGACACATGCACGCGCACATGCATTCGCGTATTGCAGCAGTGGTGCATGCGACAGCGACAGCAAGTAGGGCAATGAAAAGTGAGAGGGAAGACAGTGAGGGTAGCAGAAACGGTGTCTTTGGAGACCACTGTGGATGGCATCATCGCCGTGGACGCTGACTCGAGATGGCCTGCGCAAAGGAAACGCACGGCGCAGGCGGAAGGAGGGGGAGCGCGCGATCATCCGGAGGTTAAAGGTCGCGTGGCTGGTAGACGCGTCCTCTTGGCGAACGGGTGCATATCCACCCTCGGTTGCTTTTTGTTTGTTTGTTCCGCATGTGTTTCTGCTCGTCAGCACCTGCACCCCTGCACCACCAAGTGTCCTGAGCCTCTCCCCGCCCTATCGTGACGCCCAGAGAGGAGCGCAGAGGGGAAGGGCAAGGACGTGACGGTGAGCGAACAGCGATAGAAGGACAGCGAGGGAGGAGGACGAAGGCATACAGAGAATGGGGTCAACGCCTTGCTCGCGCCGAAAAACACACACACGCACGCACACACACACGGCTAGGACCAACGCATAAAGTACTCTACATCAACGACAAACACACACGCACACGTGTGGTCCTTCTCAGGACCTGGGAAGCAAGTGCAGGCGCTCGCTCTTCTCTCAAGAATTCAAGAAGTCTAGCAATGCCGCCTTTTTGCCCTCCGTCAGCAATGAGCTGATCTTCGCATCAACACCGGCTTGATAGCGATCCGACACGGCGCGCCGCGTTCGCGCCTCCTGCCGCTTCTCCATCGCCTTCGTCGACAGCGTCAAACTGATTGGTACTGCGCCGCCGGCACGGACGCTCGACACAGCAGAAGATGAGAGCGGCACGTGTCCGGAGGACGCCGCCGCCGCTCCTTCGACATACCTGGTCGACTCAGCATGCGCTTCTAGGTCTTTGCGTTCCCCAGCAGTCACTGTGGTCGTGCAAGCAGCGCCAGTCTGAGTGTGTGTACTACCTTGGCTCGAAGAGGCCGCACGCATGCCACCGCCATCCTTTCTCAGCAGCAGCTCGCGGGTCTCCCGCCCGAGCGCTTCGGCAATCCGCTGGCACTCACCGCGCTTCAGCTGCGTGCTACCCAGACCGTGGCAGTCCCGTCGATGATCACAGAAGATGTCTCGATGCATGTACACCCCGCACATGTCGCACTTGAAGTACTCGAGATCGGCGGTCATGTGAGACATGCTGGCCACGGATTTATATGCGTGTGGGTGTCGCCAGCGAGAAGAAAAAGGAAGAAGAGAGGTGTAGAAAGGAGAACGAGTGACGAACGTCTGAGTTGGAGGAAGAGAACCAATAATGACGATCAGAAGAAGAGGGCGCGTGTGTGCGTGCGTGCGTGACCAGAAAGACGGCGGATTCGAAACGTGACTCGGCCACGTGGCTGAGAGAGAGAGAAAGGGTGATAAGGAGGTATGTGTGGAGGTGGCCGTGTAGGCCGTCGGTCGAGGGAAGAGAGGAATGCCGTCACAAAGACAATACGAATCGCTGATGGTGTTTCTCGATGGGTGTGCGGCGGGTGCGGTGCAGCAGCGGCGCCGTGCGACTTTTATCGCATGCTGCCGCCGATAACCGTACTTGTGTTCGAGGGAAAAACAAAAGGAAGAGAAAGAAGTGCTCACACACAGTCGACACCGGCTGAGGAAAGACGAGTTGTAGTGGAACGGTAGAGCATCTCGTGCAGTTGTTTGCAAGCACACCCCCTTGCTGCTCGAGCAGGCGGCAGCTGCAGCAGCGCCAAGAATGCCCACGACACACGAATGCGCGAGTGGGCACTCAGTAGGCAGCTTCAGGCGAGCAGTGAGCTACGCACACACACACACGTGCACACACCCAGGCACGCTGTGACATCTTCCACACAGACACTCACCATATCGCGAGACACCTTTGCACCACCTCCCCGCTTCTACAGACCTCACCAACAGCACTGGCCGCCTCCCGCTCCTCCTCTTGCTTCCTTGGTTGCGCAGGCTTCTCGACCCCCCCCTCCATCATCCTCGTGGGAGAGCAGAGAAAGACGAGAGACGCACGAAAAGGGAAGAAGCGAAGGGAGGAACAAGAGAGCCCTATGCTGGGTGTCACGTCACGAAGAGGTCGGTGTGTTCCCGTATCCTTGTCTTTATGAGCGTGTAGTTCGACGTGGTGGTGTTGCCCCCCCCTTTCGTTTTCGTGTTGTTTTGTTCGGCGAGAAAAATGACCAAAATGAGATCGAAACCCAAAAAAAAAAGCACAGACAACGCAGAACCACGGATGAGGAGAGAGCCGGCACGCGACGCATCACCGAAGCAGCGGCGAAGAGACGCGAGAGCGGGGAGTGCAACGGCGACGGCATCATCATGACGCGCGCAAACACGCACATCTCGCTCGCCCTCCCCACACCTTTGAGCGCAC
>NC_018233.1:66894-140185 GCF_000227135.1 Leishmania donovani | reverse complement strand
CGGCCGCAGCCGAGGATGCTCGACGCAAGGCGAGCCTGCAGCTTCAGAGACACCATTTTCTGCGTTTCGTTCTGCTTAAAACTGCAGCGGGAGGAAGAGAGGGGAGAGAAGGGTCATCAATGTGTGTCGTGGCAGTGGCGGAGGGAAACGAGTAGAGGCGATAGAGTAGGAAAGCGATGAACAGAGGGCGTGAAGGATAGGACTGTGGCATCTGGCGCGTAGAAGGGGGTGGCGGTGCCCTAGCAATGCCATGTACAAGAAGGGAGTGCAGGCAGGCTGGGTAGTCGGTGGGAGATGGACGGGAGGACGTAGAGACTACGTCGAGTAGCTCCGAGATCAAGGAGATGCATCCCCCACCCCTTCGCTACCCCGCACAACCTCAACTGAAACTCAAGGATCAAGCAGCGCGCACAGAGCTGTCGTAACACATGTGCTCGTCATTACCACCGCTACAATCCGCCTCTCCCCGTCATCCAGTGCCGAAGGAGCGAGTGCGAGCGTTCAGACGGGAGACATTCCTGCATTATGAAAAGCACAGCTTTCACTTGTCCTTGAAACAAGCCCGTGCACGCAAGATCTACGTTCTGTGAACAAGGGTGCACAAATTGCACACGCAAGCACGATGGTTGCGAGTCGCCGAGACACACGTACGCGGGGTGAGGGTGTACATGCATGTGGGTGTGTCTGCAATGGCGGCGGCGGCTCCGGCTGATGAGGGCGACCATGTCCATAGCGTGCACATCGCCCTCGTTCTCCCCCTCCGTGTTCCTGGTTTGCCGGGCCAGAAATGGTGATAAGGAGTACGTAAGCGCGCACGCATATACAGCGAAGGCGAGAGACTCCAGACCATCAGCAAACAACATACGTAGGCGTGGGGGTCTTCTCGTCAACGTCTCCGTATTCTTCCCTACAACACGAGTTCGTACCACAAAATGGGCCTGTGGCAGAGCAGGCAGAGTGGACGTGAAGAAGCCCTAGGCACGCGCGCATGGCAGCAATGCGCCGACCCAGTCGTCTCAGCACCGCCTCTGCCTCGAGCCCAGCCCACATGCCCGCTGAGCAGGTCGCCTCACAGCCGCTCCCCCATTGTGCCGGTCGCCACCCCTGGTGCATCCCCCTCGGCGTGGCGCTCAGGCTGCCCCCCACCAGTGGTCAGTGTGAGGGCCGTGCGGGGTGCGTTCGAGCCACGCTGGCACTTCGCCCATCACATAGACGGTGTGCAGGCGTGTGCACGGTCGCAGGTCGCCCCGACGCAACGCCATCCAGGCCCTCACCGCCGACATCAGCAGCGATGCATCGCGCGGACCTCCGCCTACGTCACAGACACCTGACCCTGTCACACACCAGAGGCGAGTTCGGCATTCGGCAGGCATAGGAGGGGAGGGGAGGGGGGCTGCTTTGGCTTCTCCCCAGGCAGAGAGAGTGGGGCTGTACTGGAGCCTGAGACAGCACGCACTGAGAGGCATGTGTGCGTGTCTCCCGTCATCCGGGACACGAAAATGTGTGTGGAGAAGCAACACAAATACCAAGAGCGGGACAAACATTCTCTGCATACGCACGTGTGCCATACTAAATCAACGCTTCGTTGGAAGTATGTGAAATCGTGTGCGGCACCCTCCAGCGATGTTATTGCCGGGGGTCAGCGTGATACCGACATCACGCGCCCTCCTCCCAGCCTTTGCCGAGCAAGAGAGGTGTCTTTGGACCCGAGTGAAAGGCAAGCACACGGACGAATCGGATAAGACTACAGCGAGCCTGACAAGCAGAAAACAGATGCGATGACGGCGGCAAACACGCATCGCTATCAACTAGACAATGCAAGGGAAGACGTGCATGGGGAAAGGCGTTCGATCAGGCGACGTCGCCGCCTCGGGACGGAATGAGCATCAGTCCCTTTCATGAAGCTTCGCAAAGATCTCGAGCCCGACCTATGCATCCGTGCACTACACCTTAGCATACGTCGGCATGGAAGAGCTGAAAACCCGGAAGTGCCAGACGAAATTCGCGAGTCCCAACAGCATGCACAGGCCGACACTTCACGTGCGCGCCGCACTTACGCCGACGTCTCTAGCTCCGCATCGTGCGTGCCGGACGCAGCAAGCGAGCTCACCTTCTCACGATGCAGGGACGCCCTGCGCGTCTCGGGGATCAGCTCGTTCTTGCCCTTCCATGTCCTCACTGCGCTCCCCCGCAGGAGAGCGCACCCAAACGCGAACGCCAGGTCCCATGGTCGCGGCACAGGCGTGCTGTTGATCGCTCTCAGGTACCCCGAAGACTGCAGCTCGCTCAGGCCGCAAGACGGGGATCCTATCGCAGGCACCGGAGGAGGTTGCGCACTTGCTCCCCGACTGGAGGCCCGCAACAACCGTGCTCGGCTTCAGGAGCATGCCCTTCAGGACCACGCCGTGCGTGACCTCCATCACCTCCGGCTCCACAATCGGCACAAGCCCGTTCAGTGGCGATAGCGCAGCATACCGCACCTGCGTGTATGCGTTGAACTGGATCAGCAACTCAGACACGCTCCCATTTTGAATCTTGAACACGTTGCGTCACTTACACAAGAGGCAGCCAAGCTTGTAGTAGTGCTGCACGCCCTCCACGTAGCCGCCCCATGCTGGCAGTGATCTCCTCGCCTGGCGCACCCTCGTAGAACGAGTGCAGCTTGCCGTCGACGTTCATGCCGGACACGATCCTGTTGTTTGGTAGCATTTCTGTAAACATCGTCCCGCTAAGGCAGCTCTTCTCCGCGGACTCCTTGCTCAGAATCATGCCGCCAACGTTCTTGCTCAGGTCCTCCGTCGCCAGCAGGATCACGCGGAACTTGCGGCATTTCTCAAGCGTGTTCTCCGGCCCCATCGGCATGAACGGCGCGTTACACGACGTTCGGCTCGTCCGCCCCGAGGATGAGCACCGTCTCCAGCAGCTTCTTCTCGTAGCCTCTGCACATGCGGCCATGCGCGGGCAGCTTCGACCATAGTACCTTGGTAGTGGCAGACATGCTCGGCTGGTTGCTTGTGGAAAGGAGAGGCAAGGTGCGAGGGTGAAAAAGTGCGAGAGTGGATATGAGCGAAATGGGGAGGGGGGCTTAGAAACATGTGTGCGTGTGTGTGTGCGTGAGGCGGAGAAGAGTGGACAAGTCTAGAGAAGGGGAGAGAGGATAGGGTAGCGGAAGGAAAGGTGTCGCAACGCGGTATAACATGGAGGGTAGAGGAAAGGCCTAAGCTTGTCAGGATCCTCATTTCCGGAGCTACCTGTTTTCAGGGTTTACGAGTTGTCGCGAAGAAAGGTCAAAAGGAAGCGTAATGGTGTTCGGCTGTGCGGCTAATCGGCCGTGAAGCTACTCCGCGAGTAAGGATATGTGAAGGTCACTGAAGCGACTGTCGTCATCGCTGCTCTGGTCTCTGCCCATAGTTCCGTCGTAGAGCATCTTCGATGACAGCTCCTGCCGCACGCCCTCGTAGTATGTGCGATTGGTGAACAGGCGAGCCCGCGGAAGGCGAGCAGGTGCACCTTGCGACTGCGACTGCTGGTGTTGGAAGGCGAAACGGCGCGAAAGGAGCCGAACCGCCTCTACTGCAGAATCGGCACTGGCGAACTCAATAAAGAGAGACGCAGTTGTGAGCTGTCCCTCAGTGGCAAGTGGCTGCCCTTGCTCCATCGCTGTTTCTGTTCGCGCTGCAAGCGCCGCCCCGTCGCTACCTCCAGCTTCCTGCCCGTCCTCTACGGCGTCCACGACCGTCGTCCGAGTGGCTTCATAAGCGTAGTACGACAAAACGCGTCCGTATTGGCAGCACTCCTCCAGCAAGTAAAGCGCCAGCGGTTTCACCTCCCCTGGTGGACACGTTTGTGAGCTGGTGGTTCTCTCTCCACCGCACAAGGCAACGCTCGATGGGGCTACGTGGCGCACCACCAACACAGTGCTGACATCCGATGGAGCAACGGTGCTCCCCCGCGATGATGAGGCGGCCTGGCCTGCGTGGGGAGGCGTTGACAAGAAGCAACACCTCGGCACACATCCAGGAGACCTCTCTGCGCCCTTCGTGGCAGCGGTGAGCTCTTCCACCACAGATAGAGTCTCAACGCGTTCGGCGTTGCGCGCCGCTGCTGCAGCCGCAGCCTCATCCCCACTTTTTCGGGCAGCACACAGCAGAGCTGGTTGCATGAGATTGGGGCCATAACAGAACAGTTCATGTTGCTGCACCAAACGACTGCCTTCACCGTCTGTTGCTGATGCGGTGATGGGGCTAAGTGTGAAGGGCAGGCGCGCCATGTCACTTGCCAGGACGCACTGTACAACGCTGCCGTCAAACAGCTCGCCATTCAACCGATCATTCAAGTGCTGGAACAAGAGCGTCAGACGGGACGAGAGGCTTGCAGGAGAGGACGGGGCAGAATGCACCCACACACCCACCTCCTGAGCACGGTAGGTCTCGGACGCTGCAAAGCATGAATGGGAACCGGGGTTGGCTGAGTTAGTGCAAACGAGAGCCAGCTCCACGCGCGCGCACTGGAGAAAAGATGCGGAAGCGGCTGAGGTAGGAAATCGATCTACATCCCTCACCTTGTTGCCAGTTGTCAGGGGCGACGAGGCTGGTGACGGCGTCCCGTGGGAGCCCGAGTCGTCGCAAATGCCGCTCTCAAAGCTCTCCCAAAAGGTGCTGGCCTCCTGCATCACGCGACTGACAAAATCAGTAAACGCGGTGAAGTCGGCGAGGAGTCGTCCGTGCGACAATGCGCTTCGGATAAGAATGCCTTCGAAAGACGTGCCGTTGCCATGTCGTAAGGTGGTGGCATTGGCTTTCCACGGCCTTTCCTGCCCGCTGCGATCACCCAGCCCGTCCTCCGTCCGTTGTCGTTTGCGAACGCCATGCGAGAGCGGTGCGCGACCGTCTTCATCAGAATCAAGTACAGGACGGGGGCTGACCAGTGAAAGCTCTGCGGTACCATGATTAAATCGGAGTCGTCCATTGGTACGGATTGCTTCGAGCAGTGAACGCACGGTATCCGCTTCGACGGAAAATCGATCGCCACCTGCAACGGCATACAGTTGACACGAGAGAGGCAGCTTGCCCACGGCGGAGGAACTCTCCAATTTGCAACGTACAGGAAATGTTTCATGTGGAAGTCCGAGAAGATGCTTTAGAAGAGTCCCGAACCCCATGTTTATCTGCAGCTCCACATCGAAGATGACAAGCTGCGCCACGTGCGTAAGATTATAAGGACGCCATCGTGTGAGGTCGTACGTTGGTGGTAGCTGGCCTTCTCCCTCCACCTTCAGAAGCAAGTCCTCCAATCCTTCGTTCTGAGACGCGGTGCCCAGGCGTGCATGATTGGGGTGCTGCATAAACTTTGCCAAGCTTTCCCATAACGGCGGAGTGGCGACGACAACCTCGGCGCGCTTGTCTGCCGGCATCGGTGGATATGGCTCAAAGAGGTTGTGCACAATTAGGTGTAGTGAGGCGCAGAACTCGTTCAAAGCGCACGCTATCTCATCGCACTGGTCCTTGGTCGCGCACAAGACCAGCGCCTGAGGCCCTTCTCCATGCTCTAGCAGCGGCTGTTTTGCCACATGAAGCGCGACAGACAGAGCGAGAGCGTAAACAACCTCTAGCTTTGCTGAACCATGCAGCAGCACCTTTGTGCGGTGCTGGGATGGCAAAGCCAAGGTGTTGCTTGCGCACATCCTCAATCGCAGCTCGACTTGTGCGTCGAGTCTGTCTTCTGCCAGTGAAATGCCAGAGCCGCCCAGATGAATGAGCACGTTCTCCCCGAACAAAGCATGCCGATACGTTTCCCAAAACCAACACCCGCCGCACTCTACCGCAACGCTGTCGCATGCACTTGCCGGTAAAGGAAGCACTTTCTCAATGAACGGCCGAAAGGATGAAGAGATGAGCTGGGCACATTCATGTTTGCTTGCTTGACCCACACTTCTGCACTGGCTGCTGACCACGGCGAGATCGTGGTTGACAGTCCCAGTCTCCTTGTCTAAAAACTCTGTTTTGAACCACTCCGAGTCACACAGCCGCCGCACTACGCGTGGTGGTATGCAGTAAGTCATATCGAGCCAAGAACTGCTGATGTCGAGGAATGAGCTAAGCGTTCTCTACCGCTTACTTGGCCTGCTAAAATGAACTCGAGAACCGAAAACTGAATTCGCGGCTGCGAGAGGGGCAAACAAAGAAATGCAAAGGAGAAAGAAAGTAGTCGTGATACATGCATAGACTGAAACCCAGTCGGCAAAGTCAACAAATAGGCGCCCTTGCGCAGCGCGGAAAGAAGGCTCATCTAGTCAACGAAAAGGTAGAATCGGCATCTGTGAAGAGCAAACCGCCATTAGACTTGCATCTCGCTAATGTTGTCCGTTCCCTCTAAAGAGCATTGGGGGACAAAAAAAAAACAGTAGAACGTGTCACCAACAGCTTCTGCACGCACACTTCACTAGGGAGAGAGTAAGGATGCTAGTGCCTGCGTGCAGGCGGCCTTCCCCAAAAAGGTGGGGTGCTTGCACAAAACAGTCTCCAGTTTCATACTCAGGCCAAAACGGCTACGAGTAAGCCAATGGTCACACCCTGAGCCTCGTCATCGGAAAGGAAATACAACGCGTCGCAGAAATCGCCTCGGTTCGCATATCATCCCACCCAGAGGGCGAGCGGTCTAGGGCAGAGCAGAATGACAATTACATGTTGTCCTCCACGTATCTCTGCTATTCTGAGGAACACTAGAGTGCGATTGAGTTGCTTAAATAGCTACATTCGATGTGGGGATTCAGAGTAGTGTGGAAAGAGAAAAAACAAGAGACATAAATGGGGATTGAGAAAGGCTTGCAGGTGGGGAGTTGAGAAGTGTGTGCATTCCAACAAAAGGATTGCTCTTTGTAGAGTTGCGATGACAACAGCATTGTGTGACACTTTTATTTTCCGTCACGTCTGCTTTAAAGTATCTGCAGGAGAAAGGGAGCAACTGCTATAATGAATAGTATTGTTCCTTGTGACAAGTGGTCTGCTCGCTTACAAAGCTGCAACTATTATCACGCAGCAGCACACGACGGTTACACTCATCACCCACCATGAAGAAACCGGAGGTTGGGTGGAAGGAGCGTCCTCCGCCGGTGGAGACTCCATCGATATCTCATAATTCTCTTGCTCCCTCTCGCATTGCTCCGGCTTCTTCAGCATAAATGCAGGTGGTCGTAGGCGACTCTGTAACCTTTGCCGAGACACCGATGTAGTTGAAAAGGCCGTGGAAACAGCGTCGCCGCCTCCACTTTGCTCTGCACGGTTGTACAGGCTGGACGCAACGGCGTTCTTCAGAGCAACGGTACGCTCGGGGTGAATGTACTTGCACCGCGAGCCGTAAGGGCATCTTCCTTGAATGAATTGAGCGCAGATTTCGCCGCCGATATGAGATGACGCAGCTGTGCTCAAAACCGTCTTTTTGAATCTCTTCTGATTGGACGGCCCGTTTCCGAGCAGCCAAGGGCGCGCGTGAAGCTGCTCGTGAAACTTGTGCTCCTCATCCATCGCGCTCATTCGTCGTAGCAGACCTAAATGAAAGGGGTTGTTGTTGGGATCTGGACATGACATTGAGTTGTACCGAGTTGCTTTCTCAATAATACTTGCGTCCTTTGGATTCACAATGGTGTCTTCAAGACGCATGAAAATAATGTTTGGATTCGTACACACCAGCTGTCGCAGCGCCTTGCTAGTGCCCTCTCCACCGTGAGTCCCGGAAAGATCTAAAGCCCGAATGCTAGGGTGCTGCTCGAGAGCCTTGCAAAGCGGAATCAGCGACACATCAGAAACGTCCAAGTAGCGTATTTGCAGAGACATGATAGAGCTGTTATGCTTCACCGCAGCCGCAAAACAAATCAGCTCATGATCGCCAAAGATAGCAAAGCCATCTGGGTCTTCGAGACATACGCTTTGAACGATGTTCTGCACCGTTTGCTGGATAAGAATATTCACGTCCATATGCACACAGTACTGCTCGCACTCGAACGTCTCTTCCCGCTCTTCATCGGCTCCCGTGCCTTCGCTGTCCCCGGAGTCAGCAAGGTACTCATCATAAAGACTCTTCTTCTTTTGCCAGTGCCTTTTTACTCTGCCGCCTGGTTTTTGCCTTTGGGGTATCATTGCTGCTGAAGGGAAGCTAACCAGTGTGTCGGTTGGAGAGAGCAAGAAGGCCGGGAAAAGGCGCGGTAGTAGCTGAGACATTTATTGCCAACAACATTGCAGTACAAACCCCAAACTCATTGGAGTGAGTAGCAGCCACCGCCTTCGTCCTCATCAAGGTATGGCGCATCGTAAAAAAAAAAAAGTATGCCTGAGCAAAGGACGCCGTTAGCGTTCAATACTTCAGCATTCAGGGCCACTGCCTGTCAGTTTCTCTCAATTGGTAATTCGACCCCAAACATTCTCAACGGTACCGAAAAGAGACGCTATCGATGGGACTCCTCCTTGAGGAACGAAAAAAAAAAGCAAACTTACTACAGCATACACGGTTGTGTTACTTTTCACAGACCTCACTCCTTTTAAACAATCAAGACAAAGCCCGTCTCTATGCCCAACGGCTCAATCAAGTTGGGTCATAGCGAAAAATAGGTTCTTTTGGTTAAAGGGTGAATGATAAAAAGGAAACAAAAAAACAACGCAAAAAAAAAGACTTTTATATGACAGAGATGCGAACACACCGTTTTTTTTTAATTATAACGGCAAAAATTCTCGCACTGGCTGAGCACACTTGAGTCTCAATAAAGAGTCACAATAGTAGCCGTACAAGAAGCGAATCATTTATCTGTCATCCTTTACATACTTTTTGTTCGCCGGTGTTTCTTTGTGCCCCCTAACTCTGCCGAAGATCGGTATTGATGTTGTAAATACGATTTGGAAACGGACAAGGTATCAAATTCAAATACGCCAAAGCAATTTAAAATAGAACTTTCGTCACACGGATAAGTCGACCAAAGAGTTCACAACTCAGAGACTGCGGGATACCGACGCAAGCTTACGCACTGTCGCTTCCCTTTACTTGAAAGCATTACGCATCCAGTCCCTCTCGTGTGTCGGAGACGCCAGATCGAGAGACGGTGTCTCCAAGCCGATGCACGAGGCAAAAAGACGCGAGGTCACCAAGTACGGGTCGGCATCACCAGCAGGGCGGCGATCCTCCATGTATCCCTTTCCCTCACTGGCGACCGCGTTGGGGATGCGAATCGAAGTACAGCGGGTACCCACGCCAGCGCTGAACTCAGATACCTTCGACGTCTCGTGCTTGCCTGTAAGCCGCTCGTTGTTCTCGGATCCATAAAATACGATATCTTTGCTAACGGTCTTGCTGAGGCGGTCGATATACTGATGAATGACCTCAAGGCCGTTTTCAGCGCGGGTCGATTCAGTCGAGAAGTTTGTATGCAGGCCGCTTCCATTCCAGTCACCCTGAATCGGTTTCGCGTGGTAGTCCGCATCCAGACCCTCTTCCTCCAGCAGACGCAAAAGCACCCAGCGCGCAACAGTCAGCTGATCGCCCATCTCGAGGCCTTCGCAGGGGCCTATCTGGAACTCCCACTGTCCAGGAGTCACCTCTGCGTTCGTGCCTGATATGTTCAGCCCCATCTCGAGGCACACCTCGTAGTGCTGGTCGCAGAACTTGCGACCCCACGCTGACTTCGAGCCGGTGCTGCAGTAGTACGCCCCCTGCGGCGCGGGAAATCCGTGAGCGGGCCATCCATAAGGGCGCCCATCACGTCCCATGATGAAGTACTCCTGCTCCAGGCCAAACCACGGATGCTCCTCGGGGCACTGCTCGAATGTTTCGCGAGCTGTGGCACGAGAATTGTCTCTTGTCGGCTCGCCGCTAGGAAGGTAGCACTCAGCGAGCACCAAGATCCACGGAATCTTTGACGACGTCCTTGGGAGGCAGCACGGAAACGCATTAACAGGCTTCAGCAGAATTTCAGTGTCTAGCCCCTTCGCCTGACCAGTGGAAGAGCCGTCGAAATTCCAGACCGGGAAAACGCCATTGGCAAGCAAGTCCTTCGGGTGCTTTGCAACATGCTCCTGAGACAGGTACATCGTTCGGTCCTTGCTGCGAATATCATGATGTGAATCTTTGCCGGACAACCAGATGTAAGTGACACGCACGGTCTGCTTATTTGACGAGGACATTGTGATTGAGTTTGTTGTCACTGTTGCCGCGTTGTCGGTAGTAGGAGAAGAGCAATGCGCTTTTAGCCAATCACCCAGCCTTAGGAGTGGATACCACACTACCTGTTGATACTTATAGCGGTTGAAAAAAAGGACGTGATTGAAGGAAGAGTGGCAGAAATGAGGGAGTATGTCAAGCAACCAAGTGCAGCCAAGAAAGCTGCACCGAGATTCATGTGTAGCAGGTCCGCCTCGCAGCATACGCACACAAACCCAATGCCGCCTTTCAAATCCTCTCTCACTCCTCTGTGTGTGTCTGTCACCCATAGACTTCATTACTTGGCAAATGGGAAAAAAGTTCAGTGGGATCGGCTTTGCGGCAGCTTCTGAAGATGTTTACGGAAATTGATTTTCCAGTCGAACGAAAAGCGATTCCAGAACAGTCCATCACTTCCACCGCATCCACAGCTGCTTTCATCAGCTTTCTCGGCATGCTATTCAATATCTGTCAACACGCGAAGCCACATTTACCCACCTGAAAAGCAAGCTATTTGGATAGAAATGTGTCGTTGTGATAAACTGTCCACTCGATATCATCGACCCGCTTCAGCAGCTCATCCGCAGCGTTGTGGTCTGGAAAAAAAAGAGTTCACGGCAATAATCCCTATGTTCCCCTCTCCCCTCCTTTGCGCCCGCCACAGCCCCCCTGCGCATGTCAGCCGTCGCCAAAGGAACCGCAAGATCATTCAACTGTTCACAGTTTGCAAGCAAACTTTATCAATCTCGCGCGTCAGGGCCCAGCCCCCCCCCCCCAGCAGCTCACACCCCTTCGGGTGACTCACAGTTGGCGCAGCAAAACCTGCCGAAGCAAAGCGGAAAGCTCCGCATCGAAAGGAAACAATAACTCCTCGATGCTCCTCTCTTCCCCCTTCATCATCCTAAACTATACGCCTCCCTTTCTCACGAACCCGAATCCCACTTTAAAGAGAAAGAACCACACTCATGGCCAACACTAAAACTTCACTAGTAGCAGCACCGCGGAACAGCTCAGAACGCAGCATGAAAAGTTCCAGGTTGTTTCCGTCATGCGCCGCCGCGCACAAAAGCGCGACTAAAATGAGCACTAACAGCACGTACGGAAACAGCTGCCCGTAGTGCCCGACACCGCCTTGCCCGCAGAAGGCCCACGCCGCCCCCCTTCCTCATCGCCCGAAGCTGCATTTAAACGCCGAGAAGGTAAATACCACCGCCAAACAAGCCCCCAAGACGCTCCATTCCCTCGAAGAAACCTACCGCTTTTCAAGCACGCCCTCACTACCATCCATTTTCACGAAATCCTTCACCGGTGGCCGCTTTCAAAAGACCCATTTTACGCCGGCCGCCACGCCACCCGCAGCGCGCACACCCTTTTGATCAGCAGAAGTGTGCTGCCCTCCCCCGCCCCCATTTCTGCACCATCGTGCGTAACGAAGGGGGGCCCCGCTGCGGCCGCCGAAGACGCAAGGCCATACGACAAGCCCAACCCACCCAACCCAAACACGAAGAGAACCGCCCCTGCGAGCACCCAAAAAGTTTCCAGAAGGCAACCCCCCCCCCCAACCGGCCACGAAAGGGAAACAGAGAGCGCGGCCCCCGCAGAGCTTCCGGCAGCCGCTGTGGAATTTTTGCGAAATCCCTAACCCACACCAAGCGCGGAAAAACTTACCGCACCACCGCCGGTAACGAGCCCGTGGTGTGAAATTGCTGTGATTTTTCATCTACCCCGAGGTGGCGCAAAGCAACCCAGAATTGTCCAGCCTTCGCAAAATCCACAAACAACATGCTGGAGAACCCCTACGCATTTTTTAAAAATCCACTTCAAAACGTGAAAACTCACGGCTCTCGTCCCTCTTTTTGAAATTCACCCAGCCAAGAAACCCCCAGAGCCAGGAAGACGCGCCAACCATTGCGAACATAAAGAAGGCCACAGAACATGAAAGGAGAAAGAACACGCCGGCACAAATTTTAAAGTGGCGCAGATGCGGCGCCGTGGCTTTTTGGTTTGCACTGACTCTTTCCGCGGCCGGCTCATGCCAACGGAAAACCGAGAAAGAACCCTGCTTCCGCAAAAAAAAAGGACCAGCTTTTTCACAGAGGCATGGAAAGAAGCGTGATTATAGCCACCGAAAGCTCGGCGCAAACGCGGCCCAGACTTTCCCAAACCCGCCTGTCTTTTTTCTCCGCCCCACAGTTTTGGCTATAAGTAAACTTTTCGGGAAAAAAGCGCATAGGCCCAGCCCAAAGGCCTTTTTCCCACTCACACCACTTTTTTCCACCGCAAACATGTTCATTGCGCGCGCCGCGCCGAACGGAAGGATCACGAACGGTTGCGCCCTTTGGCGGGGGTTCAAACCCGCCCTTTTGCGTGCCCCTAGGGACACCGAAGCCGGGCTTTTTTTTTGGCAGCGTGGAAAGCCCTGGCGCCGGCATAAGCCCACCGCGGCGGTGGGGACGCAAGTTATCGGCGAACCGCGCACCGTCACCACGCTAAGCCTCACTCTTATCAAAATATTTTTTCCCGTATCCTTGCCGTCTTGTGCTTTACCCGATTTTATTTCTAAAGCGCGGATGGGCTTTTTTTTTCATTTTTGAAAGTGGGGCACGGTGGCACGATTTTGTTGCTTGCGGGGTCCGGCGGCCACAACCCAGCCAACCCCGCAGCGCCACGCAGGATTTTTTTACAGCCCGCGAAAAGGCACGCCGGCCCCCCCCCCGTCTTTTTTTTTGATCTGGCCAGCCAGTCCCGTGGTCCCAACTGCCCCGGCGCCCCCGCGCACAAGCCACCCCCCAGGCCAGGAGCGCGCAAAAAGCTTGGCATACCGAAAGCTTCGGGAAAATTCCCCAGGAAGCCCGCCAAGCTAGTTTTTTTCAGCTTTCGTGATCTTGGATATTCGGTGCGCCTCTTTCCCTGTTTTGTTCGCACGGGGGGGGGGCCAAAGACAGAACCAGCCGCCCCCTCACCATATCACAAACCCGACCCCGGCCACACAAATACTCTTAGGCGCGCCGCGCCACCCGGCTGGCTGGCGGGAGGAAAGGGGGCTTCGCGCCCGTTTGAACCGGCGGAAAGGGCTTCCGTGGCCTTGCCGCTGTTCTTCGTCCGTTGGGCTGGGTGGGGCGCCGCCCCCGCCACTTTATTGGCCAGCGTAGCCGCAAGGCGGCCGTAGAGCGTGCCAAAATACATCCGCGGCGCCGGTGGCCCAGCAATAAACGCCTGTGGTTTTCCCGGGCTGGTCTCTGGATCGAGCGATTCAATTTATAAAAGCAGCCAGCGCAGAAATTCACAAGCGTGGGCGGATTTCATTCTTTCCTTTTCCGCGCCAGGCCCCCATGTGGTGATAATTTCGAAGGGGGAAGGGAGCTGAAATTGTGGCTCGTTTCTTTGCGCGCGCGCTAAAATGATGCCGGGTTCTTCGAACTCATGCTCGGCCACCCCCCACCCGAGGGCGGGGAGAGACCCACGGATTCAATGAATGCGTAATAATGTTGGAAAGAAAACGGCGCCCATACGGTGACCCTCTCGCCGCCACTTTCGTCGCTAAGGCGCACGGCAGCAGCGCCGGCGGCGCGCCGCGAGGCAACAACGAGGTTCCCAAACATGAGCACCCGCACGATAGAGCCGAACGTCAGTTTGGGATCTGGCCTTACCGGCGGTCGCCGCAGGGGGGGGGATATGGTGCCTCTCCCTGCGGCTTTTTTTTTCGGCATTGGGGGGTATTCGGGTGCCGCGAATGGCGTGGGCAAGCCTTGGTTAGCCAGACCCCGTCCCCTGTATTGCGGTCGCCCCGCCGAACCCGCCGCTGGGCTAGGTGAAGCCGGCGCGCTTGTTGAAGCATGGTGTGAACGGGGGATCTGCTCCAAACCTTTCTTCATTTTTTGAACGGCGAAGGGCCCCCATGGCTTTCTAATCGGGAAAACCAGGCGCGCCGAGCACCTTTTATCCACCGCAAAACCACATCCCTGGGCCACGCAACGCATACGACATCTGGCTGTTGTGGGCCAACTTTTTCATTATACGGCTTTGTGGGGCAGGGGTGGCCAGAGGGCTGTTGATGTGCGTTTCAGCGACTGATGATTAGCAGGGGTCATTCTAAAGGACGCGTTTCGGTTCCACCACGCAAAACTCTTGGCGGGGTTATTGGTGAGAAGGATCTGCGGCAGGGTGATGGCACCAACGCAAAACCCTATTTCCGCAGAAAAACGACATGAAAAGCGCTTTTTCTTGCAAGATAGCCTTTCCTTGTGCGCATTGTTTTGAAGAGGTGGTGTAGGCCCCTCCAAAGTATAAACGCAGCCTCTTCAGCCGGTCCCTGCCATGCCCTTCCCCCAAATGGCTTTTGCGCGGGCTGTTTTCGTGTGCGCAGGAAAGCATGGCATCCCGCCACTCGCGCCGCTGAATGTTCTTCCATCAGTTGCAAATAGCGGTTCTCTGCATATATTTTTTTCCTACAATAAAGCCCGGGCGTTTGGGCGGCCCGGCTTGCTTTTTTGGGGGGTTTGCAGGGCCGTTTGGCGAGGCGGCCGTTGTCACGGATTCTTCTCGAGCAGGCCTGCCATTGAACGGCGTCATGTGCTTTTTCATCTTTTTTTTTGAAGACGTATGTCATAGATAATTTGAAGGAGCGGGTAAGAGTTGCTGGCTTGAAAGAAAGGGGGCCGCGACAGTTGGGTGGATGAAACGCTGTGTGGGGCGCCCGGTGCGTTCGTAGTTGCCAGGGGGGGGGGGGCAAATTGCGAGGGGGTGGGGTTTGGGGAAAAAGCGCGTATGTGGAGAGAAAAAAGGCTACGGCATGCCCCGCTCAGTCTTTTTTATGGTGTATCGTACACAAAAAATCAAGATTAACTTGTGGCCTGCTGATGCTTCGGCCCGCTTCAAAACCAGCTTGTCTTTTTTGCTGGCGGTGGGCGAAAAATAAAAGCCCCGGGCGGCCGGGGAACTCTTAAGGAGGGGGGTGAGCTTGGCGCGTTCTTGTTCGGCAAAGTGGTCTTGGTCTGGGGGAGGCGGTTTCATGGAAGGCAAAAGCCCCACGGCCCAATGGTGCAACCCCAGCGGCTCTGCTTGGCGGCTTCTTTCTTTGCTCGGGGGTTTTCGGTGTTTGCCTAACGCGTGTCCCTGTTTGTCTTTTTGCTGTTGCAATCGTCCCCGATTTGGCTGCAGTGCGTTCTGGGGCTGTCGGTGGTTCGCCCGTGGGTGGAATGGCGGATGGCGGAGGATGCGCAACAGTGGTTCCAGGGAATTTAAAGAAGGAGTAAGACTGTAAAATAAAAAGTGTCCTTTCATGCCTTTAAAAGGCGCTGGTGCGGGGGTGCGCTTGTGCGGCATGTGCCGCCGTGGTTTCTTGAATTATACATGGGGGATGACCTCTTTTTTTGATTTGAGGGTCAACCGCGGTGTGCTCGCAGTGCGTTTGTGCGCGGCCTTCTTTTTTCTCCGGAAACAAGAACGCTGCGTGGGGTTGGGTTTTTTTCCTGCGGCCGCGGGCGCCGGGGGCGGGGCGCTCGGGTGTTCCCTCTGGATACTCTTTCGATTTAATGAGCCCATGCTTTCCGTAAGGGCTGGGTGGGCCGCTGGGTCTTCGCGGGGCTTTGCGATTTTGTTTGTGGGTATTGGCTTGCAAAATGGTGGTGGCTTGGGCGGGTCAGGGGGAATAGCTGAATTTCTGCGAAGGCTGAATCCAGGCACGCGCTCGTTCACGCGCGTTCTGGCAGTTTTGCTCCCAGCTTTGTGTCCAGGAAGGTGGGGCGCTTTTGTTTTTGGGCAATACTCTTATTTCGTTTTCGGCTTGGTTGGTGGAAGAGTGTCGAATGTGCTACACATCTAAGTGCTTCGAAAGAAAAGTGCCGTGAGCTGCATCTCTCTCTGTGGTCATGCTGGTTGCGCTTTTTCACTGTGCTGGTGACGGCATTGGGACTGGGCCATGCTGGGGCTTTGGGGTTGCCAATGGCGCTGTGCAGCGGGGGGGGGGCAGAAGTATGAAAAGAGTTGGTGGAAGTGATCATTGTGGTTTGGCGGAACATGCGCAACCATGGCAGCCCCACATGCGCGAATAAAGCTTTTTGCCGGAGCATCAGCGCAGAGCTTCAAGCAAGAGACACACAGGGTCCGTGAATATGAGTAACACAAACTGCGAAACTTTGTAGTTTCGACGCTGCAAGGAAACTGCGGCAAATGGTTCTAAACTGGAGCAGGTCAGCAACCAAGAGGCCTAGCATTAAAGGACGCGTCGGCAAAGAGCCGCATTCTGTTCTTACGGTTTACTTCTGCCCACTATTCATGCTGTCTCGTGAGTTTTTGAATATCTTTGTCAAAAACCAGATTTTTATTTTTCCATAGCAGCTGCGACCACGACTATCGAGTGGTTTCTAGGAGATCGTTTCCTGCCTCTTTCTCAAAAGACCGTGGTACTACAGTGGAGTGCCAGCCAAACTAGGAACAAAGTTCTGAGTTTAGAAACGAAGCGTCCTGCCTAACTCGCCACGGGAGCAATACGCATTTAATCTCGGCGAACGTGGGCGTTTTTTTTCCGCACTGCCTTTCATCAAACTATTTTGCCAACATTCCACTTTCTTTACTTTTGTTCGCCTCCCACTTTTTTCCCTTCAGTAGCTACCGCATTCTGTGAAGAAGAGGCAAAGATGTCTCAGCTTCAGAGCCAAGTGAAAACTTGTGTCGATGACATCGAGGATGTGTTAGCGTCCTCTGATAGTCTCTTCAGCAACGAGGTCCACAATAGGCTTAGTGCGACATATCAACGATTTCTGCAGCATGTGTGGTGCGAGGTTCCAATGAACAGCGCAGATGGATCGGCCCTCGCAACAGTGTCTTGCATGCCAATATGGGAGCTTTTGAATCAACACACAAGCGCATGCGTGCTCTCTGCAGCACCAGAGAAAGCTATCGCCGTGCAGCTGCTGAGCTCAATGTACCCCAAGTCAAAGGACCGCCGATGCGTGTTCCAGCAGCCCAGCTGTTATGGGAGCAACAGCCAGACTGCAGTGCCACTGAGCACACACGTTCCAATTCAAATGTTCGTTCCCGATAATTCCAGCGCTGAACAAAACCTCGAATACGTGAAGGCCGCCCAACGCATCTTGAGAATAGCTACAGTTGGAAATTATACAGATGCGAAGGAGTCCGCTTCAGTCGCCTCTGCGGTGCGCACGTTTATCAATACTGTGCTCCCAAGATGCACGCTTATCTCTCACCCCGGAGAGCTCCCGAAACACACAAGAGGAGAAGTGCACATTCTTTGGGACAGTCCCACATGTGATTGGTCATCTGGGAGAATTTTTCTCCTCACACTTTGGTGCCTTCTTGTTGCTGCCGAGTACCTGAGCCTTCCGGAAGCTAGAAACCTCTCTTTATTCCTCTGCAGCTCGCGCTGGTCGACGCGCCTGGTTGAACTCGATGGACGTAAGGTTAGCTACAGTGAGCTCCTGTCTCCTCTTCTGGACATTTGCTCATTGTGCCTGTCTGTGAATCCGCGATGTGTTTCAGCCTCTGTGGACACAGTACCGCTCATCGACCCGCGTGTCATGCCCTTTCTAATGGGTAGTGGTATCAAGGAAGAGCACTATGAGATCGGTGCAAGCTTTGCAACGGAGTACAGTGCGAAACCAGCAACGAAAGGCAAAAAGTCGTTGACGCTTCGTCGCGCAGAGTGCGTAAGGGAACAGCTGATGGAGAGTATCCCAAATGAGATCGGATTTATGGGCACCAGCTCCTCTTGTCGTGATTTTGACCAGCTGGCATATTTGTGCCGAGATTGTCTTTTTGTACCAACCACCAAAAGTATAGCAAGCGGAATTTCCGCTTCCAGGCGCCGTGATATGCTGTTCAACAGGAAAAGGACGCGAAGTATATCAAGCTCGGATGGGCCTTGCTTTATTCCTGTCAAGTCTGCTGTGACCAACATGCTTGAAAAAACTGACACTGATGCGCTGGTGACACTAGAAAGGCTATGCTGCAAGTGGAGGGAAGATGCGGCATGATTTTGTCCACTCTTGTTGACTGTGCAAGCATTGTTCTTGGATTTATGTTGTTTTTCATGTGAAACACAAAAATAGTAATAAAAAACAAACAAACGAACAAAAGCAACAAATGATAACGGCTATTTTCACTATTTTCGCCATTTTACTGCTGAACGCAGGGCGGTGAAGTGGTACGAAGCGAATCTTGCAAGAAGCGCTTTGTATCCCACAGGGCTTGTCAGTGTTTTTTCCTGCCTTGTAGCGCAAACAACAGCGGCATGAGAGCTGTCTCGCTTTTTGTAGCTACTTCTAGCACTGTATTTCTTATTTGCTTTGCATTGCACGCATGTGCACTTAATTTCATTTCTTTTCCTTCTCTCATGCACAACCAAATCGGCAAGCTTCCAGAGTCGGAAAGGAGTGGTGAAAGAACTGTCATAACTTTGTTTCTTTCTTTTTCCCATCGGCTGCTTGATTTTTATCGGCGGTGCTGCTCTTTTTAAATAGTCTTTCTATCGCTTGCACCAGAACAATAGTGTTGTTGTGCATCAAAAGGCCTGTTAAATCCAGGCAATCAAGTCAAGGCCTTTTCAGAATCTTCAATGCCGCCGAAAGAACTGAATCCGCTGCTTTCACCTGAGCAGAAGAGGGCGGCGAGCCAGAGCTACCCCCCGGTTCCAAAGAAATGCGTGGTAACTGGGGGAACGGGGTTCGTGGGAACTCGTTTGGTGGAGATGCTAGTCGAACGAGGCGCCGAGAAGGTAGTGTGCTTTGATATAGTTCCAAAAGAAAAGGCTATTGGTGTCTGGGACCACCCGGCGATCGAATACGTTGTTGGGGATATTACGTCCTACTCTGATGTTTCGGCAGCCATAGAGGGGAGTGACTGCGTTTGGCACCTTGCAGCTGCTGTGGGGCCTTTTCACCCACACGACTTGTACAGGCGTGTCAATTATGGGGGCACGGTGAACGTGATCCGCGCCTGCAAGGAGCACGGTGTGAAGAAGATGATTTTCAGCTCATCGCCTTCGACTCGGTTCAACGGTAGTCTCTTCCACCGCCCCAACGTCGACGGGCTTACCGAGGATGAAATGCCGAAACTGCCGCTTGAGCGTTACATGCAAATGTATGCACAGACAAAGGCGGAGGGCGAAATGGCGATGCGGGAGTCCATCGACGACGACTTCTGGTCTATTGCGGTCGCTCCGCATCAGGTGTATGGCCCACGCGACAACCTGTTTTTGCCCAACATGCTGGAGGCTGCGGGTACAGGTAAGCTGCGCGTCTTCGGCAAAGGCGACAACCGCATCTGCTTCACCCACGTGGACAACTACTGTCATGGCCTCATCATTGCGGAGAAGCAGTTGTACAAGAATTCGCCGTACCTTGGGCGGTTCTACATTGTGACCGATGCTGACACGCATCCTGAGCCGGCGGCGTACTGCATTTTCTGGAAGGAGCTCGATAAGGCTATCGTGAGGATGGGGTTTGGATCCATCATGAACAAAGTTCACTACCCGTTCTGGTTCCTCTATATTGCAGCGCTTTTCGCGGAACTGGCAGGGTGGGTGATGGGGACAACGTTCAAGCTCAACGTCTTCAACGTCTTTGTTCTCACGATGAATCGCTGGTTTCGGGTCGACGCGGCCAAGCGCGATCTCGAGTTTCAACCCATCATTCCTTTTGGGGATGGCTGGAACGATACGATCGAATGGTTCCAGCTGAATTGGTTGCCTAAGTTCAAGAAGCAGGATCACAGCTCTATAGCCGGCATTTCTTCCGGATCGCAGCAGAAGATCAACATCCAGGCCCGCAAGGACAAGTAACAAACCGAAAAAGCAACAAAAAATGTTGATGCAACGCCACTTTCCGGCTCCTATCTCTTTGTTTTTGCCTGTGTGTGCGTGCGTGTGCGTACCACAAGCTCCCGTTTTATTGGAAAGCTCCGGCTCACTATCAACAAACAGAATGAAGAATAATCACTGGTATGCGATCGGCTCTGTAGATTTTCTGAAATCTGACTTCTTTGTGGGGTGTTTTAGGCAGCCCACTACACGGAAGGCGGAGAGCCTGAAGTTGCTGACAACATACTGCGCGCCGTGCCAGAGGAGATGGACAGCAAAAAAAAACCAGTGCATAATGCTTTTCTGTTTTGAAGCAGGGCCGCTGCGCGCTGCAGTTCTCTGACCTTAGGGCTGTGACATCGCCCCGCAGACGAAAGTACATATCATGCGATCTCTTTGTGCTACTGCCCACACTGCTCACTGGCAAGCGCTCGTGGTCGACGCTAGCGTCGCGCCATCGGGTGTTCGCGTGACAGAGCATCATGCACAGCCAGTAGGGCGGCTGAGTCAACCTCCTTGGCTCACTCACGCTCGCTCGGCATTTTTCCCCCCTTCGGCTTCTCTGCCTTTTTGCTTCACGTGGCGTTCCCTCTGTGTCTTTGCTGATTTCATAATCGAACGCTGCTCACGACGGTCTATAGGCCTTGGCCCCTTCCCCCCTTTTCGCCCACCAAAAACACAAAGCAACTCTCCTGAGGCTAGCCCGACTGCAAGGCGCAGGGTAGGTGGGAATAATGGCTGCACTTTTTCCGTGGGTGCCAACGTCGAATCTGGGCTACTCTTTATCGCGTAGGGTGGTGAACAAATGGTGCCCGCAACTCCGCAGCTCGTATCCGCTTCCTATGCTGGACGGACCGTTCCCCACCGAGAAGCCTGAGGGTCTCGAGCTGCATGGAGAGACCCAGAAACCGGACCCGTTCCGCTACATGGAAGACTTGTTCGACCGGAACACTCAAGAATATACGAAAAAGGAGATGCAGCACTTCTCCCTGATTAGCAGCAAGTTTGACTTTCGACATTCCAAGGGTCGTTTGTGGGCGGAGCTTGATGCCAAGGTGGTGGTGAGCAGCCGTGAGGGCGGATACGACAAGGGCGAGGAGCGCATCGGTGACTACGTGTACTTTACCCGTGTCGTACCCGGGCACGACTCGAATGCGATAGGGTTTTACCGGAAGCGATTTGGGGAGGTTGATCTCCTGGCCGAGGAACTCATCAACCCTCTCTTCCTCCAGCAACACTTCGGCTACAAGGACTGTTCCATTGGTATCTGCCGCGTCTCAGAAGACGGCCGCTACCTCGCATACACCCTTTCGGTGGAGGGTGGCGACAGGTATTTGTGCCACATTCGCAGTGTTGACAATGCCACCCTGTTTCACGTGATTCGCGGTACAAACATCGTGAGCATCGAGTTTGGCTCCGGCAACCAGTTTTTCTACACCGAGTCGAACGAGTTGAACCGGCCTCACCGCGTCATGATGCAGGAAATACGACCCGGCATATTAGAGCCACCGGTGGAGATTTACCGTGACGACGACGAGCAGTTTTTCGTGGATGTGCGCAAGACGAAGGATAACAAGTACGTCACGATAACCTCGGACTCGAAGGTGAACTGCAACGCGCTAGTCGTGCCCGCATCCTTCCCTGTTATTCCGACCCCTCTCAAGTCCTTCTTCAAGGAGGGCAAGCCGCTCGAGATTGCAGGGAAGTCAGGATGGAACTGGCTGGATCACTACAACGGCAGCTTTGTCATGGTGACATCCGACAAGGGGCCGAACTACCGTGTGGTGTACATTCGCGACGAGGTGGCGCTGGCTTATGGGAAGGAGGCGGAGTGGAAAGAGCTTGTGCCGCACCGCGACAACGTGCAAATCGATGACGTCGATCTGTTCCACGGTCGCATCATCCTTCACGAGTCGCACTTCGCCTTCGAGCGCATTCAGCACATCCGCGTCATCAAGTGCGACGGCGGCCTCGACGCCGCTGCGCAGACACCACGAAGCGAGGACGTGGTGCTGCACTTTCCCCCGCTAAGCACGGTGACCCCAGGCCTGAACAAGAACTTTAGGCAAAAGGCAATGAGCTTCGTCTACAGCAGCCTGATTCAGCCGCCGCGCGACTGTGTCTTCAACTTCGACTCTGACATCACGCCTAGCCAGGCGAGGCTGTGCGCGTCTGAGGCGCTCTTCACACAACGCCAGTCGGAGCACTTCACGCCGTGGGATTACATGTGGCCCTACAGCATCTACCGCGATGTCTGCGTCTCGGAAGACGGGACGGAGATCCCAATAACGATATGCCAGCGCCGTGACGCATTCATTCAGGAAGCGACGGACTTTGAGGCGCAGCCCAACACGCCCAAGCACTGCCTCATCTACGTGTACGGCTCCTACGGCGAAGTTCCGTCGATGCACTTCCAGCTGGCCCCGTACATGTGGATGTTGCGGCGACGTTGGACCGTTGCCTTTGCGCACGTCCGTGGCGGCGGCGAGCTGCCCAACTGGGCACAGCTGGGGAAGGGAGAGAACAAAATCAAGTCTATCCAGGACTTCATCGCGTGCTGCGAGCACATGGTGGACATGGGCTACACAAAGCCAGAGCTGATGGTGGCTGCGGGGGCGAGCGCCGGCTGTGTACCGATTGCGGCAGCCATGAACATGCGCGGGTGTGGGCTGTTCGGCAATGTACTGATGCGGTCGCCGTTCCTGGATATCATTAACACCATGATAGATCCCGACCTCCCGCTTTCACTCGCCGAGCGCGAGGACTGGGGTGACCCGCTCAACAACAAGAGAGACCTGGACCTGCTCAAGCAGTACGACCCATACTACAACTTGAACGACCGTGTGACGTACCCTGGAATGATGATATCGGCCTGCCTCGATGACGACCGTGTTCCGGCTTGGAACGCGCTCAAGTACGTGGCAAAGCTGCGGCAGCAGCGCACCCGCAAGGACGTGGATCCGGTCGCTCGCCCTCTGGTGCTGCGCATGCGACCAAGCGGCGGCCACTACTTCTGGGGCGACACAGAGAACATCTGCGAGGAGCTTGCGTTTCTGTGTTCGCAGTTGGACCTTGAGGGTCCTGGCAAGATGCTTAACGACATGGATGTCATGACCCACATGCACAACCTTACCGCCACCGGTGCCATGGATCACGACGACCAGCAAAAGGTGTTCCTGAAATGGGATAACTGGGAGAGGGAGCGCATCGACTACCACGTGAAGCTGAACTCCTTCAATTGGGAGCCGAACTTCCGCACGGTGAAGGCTCGGAAGGAGCCGTTCTTCTGGGTGCCGACGGACTCGGAGCTTGACCAGAAGAAGGTGGACGAAATTTTTCGTGCAAAGGAACGCGACGCCCGAGAGAGCGTTCGCTCTGGGGCGAAGCTGGGGAGCTTTGGCAAGGCAACCGGTCGCAACCTCTATCGAGAGGAGCAGCGCGGGAAGCCGTAGTCTCTACGATGGCGTGTGCAAAGCGCCTCCGTGGCGGTGGTGTGTGAGCGCAGGGTGGAGTCGACCCCGTGTGCGTTATGATGGTTCGGATGTGTACAATCGTCGTGAGCCACCGTTAGCTCTCACAGAAAAACAACAGAAAGATAACAGGTGTATAACACACATGTTGTGTTTCAAACCCCCGTCGCCGCAGCCGACGCGCACCCTGTTCGTAAAGCCTCCATGGCTGCAGTGTGGGAGAACACAGAGACGGGCACAAACGGCGAAAGGGAGTGGGGGCGGTGGCAAACATCGAAGGTACTTGTGCCGCCGCCATGGCCGCCATGCGGGTTCACACCTCTTTCCCTTTCTCGACTTATCACACAAGACCTTGCGTGCAATGCCTCCATGGCACGGGGCAAAAAAAGGGGTGCCTACATCTGTGCACATGCGCGGCCAGAGGCGGTGCTGCGCACCTACACAAAGGCACACTAAAATTTGCTTACTACGTCTCTCTCCTTCCTGCCCTCTCTTTCCTTTCTTGCCTCCGACAGAATCGGCTCAGCACATGCGCGCGCGGCCACGGCGCGCCATCCTCACGCTACACAGCGACACTCACACGCATAGACACACACGCACACACATAAAGAGCGTGCCGGCACCCGAGAGGGCACTCGCGCGCACGCATTGGTTCACCTCAACTAGAAGCGAATCAAACGACGAGTGGTGCGAGAAACGTGCACTGGCGCTATCATCATGCCGCCATGGCCGATACTCGTTACCATCCACAACCTCGTGAATGTGCCGCTGTCCGCTTGTGAGAACGGCCTGCGGTCGTTCGTCGTGGAGGCACACATGGTGCTTCGCGTGTCCGCTTACTCTGCTCCAGTGGCCACGGCGACGTTCACCACGGACGACGTTGTGTCAACCACTCCCAACCTATTTGAAGTGCGTTTCGACGATGCCGCTCGGTGCACTTCCGACGGAGACGGGGGCGGGCCAAAGGTGTGGCGATGCGCGGTGCCGGAGCTCGAGGTGGTGGTGGTGGTGAGAGAAATCACTCGCAGCATCAGAGGCTCCTCCTCTCCTTATCGTCCAGGTCGTCGTGCAGACGGAGATCTCGATGGCACGCGTGTCGTGGGCACCTCAGCTCCACTGCCGCTCAACGCGAAGGACATTGTGGAGGTGCACAAACTCACGACACGGATCGTGGGGACGGAAATGGGTCAGGTGGGGCTTTCCTTCACCGTAGACCCAGGCGACAAGGCGGGGTACCGCCACCGCCTGGAGAGCTTCTTGCGCGCGTACAACCCGCAAGGACTGCGGCTTGTGCCCAACGTGGTAGAGGTCGTCTCGGAGCTGGACACATTCACAAAGCTATATCGGCGCTACTCGATTCAAAACTACGAGGAGCGACTGGCAAGCTTCTTCGACGTGTACGGTCCTCAGTACAAGAGCGAAATCCCATCGCTACTGCGGCAGTGGGAGGGCCGAGAGGAGGAGCTGATGCGCAACTTAGTGCTCGACAATGGCCCAGAGGTGACCACGATCGATCAGCACCAGCGACTGACCGCGTACCTGGCTGCCTATCAGCTTGATCAGAACTCCTCCGGCGTACAAGAGATATTCGCCGCACATGCGGGTGAGAAGGAGGCGAGCATACCAGCGGGACTGTTTTCTGCTCTCGTGGAGCGCTACGGCCCGGAGCCCGATCCGCGCACGTACCTGTTCGCCACGCCTCGGTACACCCCCGCACCACCATCACCCCCGCGGACCAGGGAAGTCCCGGTGGGGGCCGGCAGTCACGGCCACTCCCACTTTTCTTTGCATCACGGCTCCCCGTCGCTTGCGAGAAGTAGCGCAGGAGCGAGTGCTGCGGCCGCCGCTGCTCCACAGCGCTGTCCGCCGACGCCTGCCCCGGAGCGCCCGTATGTTTCTGTGCCCATGTTCCCCACACCGATTCCAAATCGGGAGGCGCCGCTGGAGACGGCACGCTCGCTTGATCGATCGCCCAGCTTTGCCGTTGATGACGGTGCTCCACGTGGCGGCGAACACAGGGCTACTGTGGCGGGTGATCGGCATGAAACGAAGCCCGTCATCACACCAAAGGACCAAGTGATCGTGCCGGGCACGACCATCGGTGCGAGCCGGCGAGACGTCACCGCATTGCGGGACGCTTTGTGGCGCAAGATGTGCTCGATGATGCAGACACGGCAGCGGCACTCCAAGCCGTGGCGGGAGCACCTTCTTTTTTTTTTAGACCAAGACGAGTTTGCAGCGGCGGTGCGCGCCCTGCACGTGTTCAGTGAGGCACCGGACGGAGGGGAGGTTCAGGTGCTGGTAGAGGAGTGGACGCACCGCCTGGATCACGCTTTTCGCACAGAAGCACTGGGTTCAGGCGATGCGTACTACGCGGCTGCCGTGCAGGAGGCAGTGCGGCTGACCAGACTCCAGCCGCTGCATCTGCAGGTGATGAGTGTGAGCTCTCTCTTTCACAAGGAGCAGTACGCCGGGTTCGTGGCGTACGTGGAAGGGCAGGCGAAGCGGGCCAAGACGGAGCGCCTGGTACTGGTCGGAGGCTGGAAGAATCTCATGGACGTCGCCCGTTTTGGCCTTCGCGCCGCGGCAGACCCCGCAGGTCGCTACGGAGATGTGCTTGCATCCTCCTTGGCCACGGTACACGACGCAAGTGCGACAACAGGCGACGGCCCGTTTATCTTCCTACGCGAACCTTTTCGGCACTGCACGGAAAAGCACTCCTGTGCCCTTCTCGTCTGCGAGGTCGCGGTGGGTGAAATGTACTCGTGCCCTACCACCGTGCACGCACCGCGGAGGTCGGCCGCCGACTTCCTCGCCAAGTACGACAGCTGCGCCTACGTTGACCAAGCCAACGGACCAGTCGTCGCTGTCTACTTTCGCCAGCAGGTGTTACCACGACTTCTTCTGCAGTGTGTCGTCGACCCGCAGCTGCAGCCGTGCCCCGCGCACCCCGATAGGCCGGTTGAGTACTACGTGATGGAAAACCACGCATTCGCGTGCAGCCGCTGTGTAGTGATGGGCGCCTACAAGGGTAAGGAGGTGGCACCGATTGAGGAAGCCGCAGTGATGGCGCGGGCGGGTCTGGCAGAGGTCGAGCGGATGGTCAGCGCGCTGAAAGAGAGCATGCTCGCCTACGCCAACCAGCTCCAAAACGAAGAGAGCAGCATGCCCACCGCGCCTCGCCGCGTAGAGGCGGAGCGCGAGATTGACCGGCTGCAGAAAGAGACGGAGGAGCGCGTTCGCAGGATTCGCAGACAGGTGCAACTGGAGGATGAGGCGCAGCTCTCCCGCATCAATGCCGAGCGCACCGAGGTGCAGGCGACCCTGGAAGCTGTGGACGGGCTTGGCGAGAAACTGGCATTTGCCATGCAGCAGCGTACGCCAGTTGCGGCTGTGAATGCGCTGCAGCACATCCAGCAGGAGAGACAGGTGGAGCAGCTCATGGCAAGGGCCCAGGAGCGGGTGCCGTCGGCTCCGTTGGAGCTGGTTCTGCCCTTGGATGGGCCGCCGCCGGCATTGCCGCCTCGTTCTTCGCCCACCTCCAAAGTGCGCTCAAAAGGCTCGCCGGTGGTGGTGGGATTGAATGAGAGTCGCTTGCCGGAGGCCTCGGCTGACGACGGGCGTGAATCCCGCGTGCCAGGATCCGCAGCGCCACACGCGTCGCGTGCCCCGTCCACGCGTCATACAAAGCACGCTTCACCGCCGCCAAGCAGCTTGTACGCCCAGTATCTTGCGATTGCTGGCGCAGATGGAAAAAGGGCTGTTGCAGAAGGATCGTCTCGCATCGAGCAACCGAGTCTCGATCGCAGCACGGCGGTTTTTGCCAGCCGCCCTCGTCCCGTTCCCGTCCCCGCTAGCGATGACAGCGACGGTGGGGGTGAGATGAGCGCCCTCTCTGCGAAGGAGGCGCTCACGCGTGGATGGGCGTTACTAAGGCGCGGGGACGTCGCCGCAGCGCATCGTGCGTGGACGGCGGTGTGCCGCGCTCACGGCACCAACGACGTGATGGGCACAAAGGCTCACGCTTACATTGCGGAGGCGATCGAGAAGGACTATGCGGCAGCTGCGCAGTGGTATGCCCGCTCGCTGCAGCTAGACCCGCAGGACCGCATGACCGCGTACAACTACGGCGTGCTTCTGGAGGCGCTGCTCGACAAGCCGCAGGAGGCTCTGCGACTCTACGACCGCGCCGCTGCACTCGGCGACGCAGTGGCAGGTGCCCGGGCCCGGGAGTTGCGGTCTAGGCTTGCCGCTTCTACTTCTCGGCAGTAGTAGCAGCAGACGACGTCCACATCACCCGCTCGTGTCCAGCGGCGGCGAGAGGGGATCGGGGGCAAGGAGGCAAGCGCATATGGGTGCACAACGGCTGACCGCTCACACCGCCTACGTTATGTCTGCGGAGAGGTCGCAGAGCAGCGGGGAGAAGCTCATGGACAGGCATCCGCAACTGACTGCTCCCCATTTCTCTTCCAACTCCCTCGTCCTTTCTAGGAGGAAGAGGCATTCATGTACCGCTACAACTAACAAAACTACCGTCTTCCTCGTTTGCCTTCCCGGTGGCCGACGGTGCGCATCCACCTTCCCTGGATGTGCCTGCGACCCCACCGCTCTCTTCCGTGATGCCCCACCTCCTCTGTTTCCTTCTTTCGCTCCTCCCTTCCTCCCTCCCCACCTGCCCTTCTTCATTACTGGCGCACCCACACCCGCCGGTAGCGGCACGGACGCTCAAGCAGGCGCGCATAGCCCCTTCCCCTCCACACCCACATCCACACTTTGCCCGCGGGAAGCACGAGCAGGGAAGAGACACCACCTCCCTCCCTCTCCTCCTCCTTTGTGTTCTTTCGAATCCATCTACCCCGTCATTCTCTTTCCGCGCCCACGTGCGAGCACATTCGAGGGCGGTGTGAGGAGCGTGCGTGGTGTGCGTATGGGCACACGGCTCACCTCCCGCGTACAGCACAGAGGGCGAACGCAAAAAGGAAGTGAATAAGGACCGCCTCACATTTTTTTTTCAGTAGGGGAGGGGTGTAGAGACGCGCGCATCTCTCGGCTGCCTTTCTCCATGCCGTCCCCTCGTCATTTCTTTCTCTTTCGCCCCCCCCCCTCTCTCTGTGATTTGGCACTCCGCCCAACTTGGCTCTCTCTCTTTTCGTTTTTCGTCTCTTGTTCAGCCCTTCCTTACTCCCTCCTCCTTCCCCCGACAGAGACGCGTGCATGTGCGCATCCGTGTGCGTGTGCCTTGTAGATCCCTCCCTCGCCCTCAGTCTCATTTTGGGGTCTCTCAGCCTTCCACTTCCTCCGCTGCCGGGAGCATACACGCATAGGCAACGAGTACACCTCTTTTTTTATATGTGTGTGCGTGTGACTAAACGCCTCTTGCGTGTAGACGCAGCCGCTCCCGACTCGATCGTGATCACACAGCCGCACCCGCACGCTGCCACAGGGACCGTCACACGTAAGCCCTTATCGACCGCGACAACCTCGTCTTTGGCACCTTTACCTTTGCCCAGAGCCGCCGCCACTGCTATATCTATCCCCAGTCCTATTCTCTCTCGTCTTCTTTTCTTGCTAGAAGGTTTTCTATCCCTTTCTCTTTGGTTGGGTCACGCGGGCGTGTGCGTGTGCGCCGCTCGCGTGTCTCTGCACGTCTCCGCCAATCCATCACATCGCTCCACGTGTTGACTCAGTTTCTTCCATCTCTACAGTGCTGTGTGACAGCGACATTGACATGCCATGCCCGCCAGTCAGTGTATGCGCATCGCTGCATATCACGTGTCTACTAATGAGGCCGATGCGGAAGAGTTGTACGCGTCTACAATTTCGACTGATCATTGCAGCAGTGACGATGAGAGAGCGCCGGACCTTGAGGTGGAGGCCAGCCCCCCTCAGCACGACGGCTCGACTGATGTGGAGGAGGTGAGAAGAGACGTGGACGCATCGTACTTCAGTGACTACGCAGGAGAAGCGAGGCGCGATGAACAGGCAGCGCTGCCGCCTCCACCGCCACTTGGCAGTGAGGTCGAGAAAGAGGGCGATGCATGCAGTCGAAAACTGCTTCCGCACCTCTGTAGCGATGACAACGGCGCGCAGGTGGTGACGGACGTTGTTGCGGAGGGGGATGCAGACGGCTTGTGCGATGTCGACTATGAGTCCATCATGGTGAGCCATAGAAAAGATTCCTTCCCGGCGCCTGCGCTAACACTGGACGCTGCTGGCCATTCGGCTAAGATTATAGGGCCCTCCCCACCCCTGAAGAGTGGGGGAGGGCGCAGAAACAGCTGGCTCGACCCGCTGCGTGCCCTGTCCACACCGTACTCCAAGGATGCAGCTGCGGTTCACCCCAAGAAGCCACAGCTGCCGGAAGACGTGCTCATTCGGCGCCAAGTGCTACCACACACCCCTGCTCGCACGTCCGAGAGTCGCTTCGAGCGGCGGACCGACGCACTGCCCTACCACGGAGGATCTTCTTCGGTCATGGAGCGCGGGGGCACAGCGGCACCGTCGCCGCCACCAGTGTCAGAGCTGAACGGTGCTGCTTCCTGCATGGCTGATCAAGGCGCACGTGGATACCGACGAACGAACTATGCCTCGTCTTCTCGCGCGTCCACTCTGGCCACTATCGATGCAGTGCACGTGCTGCCACTCACAGATGTGCTGACGAACGGCAACCACAAAGGCTGCGACGGAGGAAAGAGGGCCTCTGCGGCTACACCGACAACACCCCCACGCGTGGCTCCGCGCGACTGTGACGCTCGCGTCTCGTTCTCGCCCGATGACACCAGTGCTGCCGCCAACTCGCCGCCCCCACGCCCTATTACCGTGACGGCGACGCCGCCCGCAGCGCAGCAGCCACGTGGAAAAGACACTCGCACGCCCACGATGCTCCCAGCCCTCGAGACCACGGCGCTGATGGGTCCACGGACGCGTGTGGTGCGAGACCGTCCGCCGCGCGGGGTACCACTGATTCTTCAGTGCACAGGCCACTACCCGACCCCAACGCGGACCATTCTTGTGGACGACACAATGATGGATGACGACGAGGGCGATGGGGAGGATACCGTGACAGCTGGTCTCCACACCAGCGTTTACAAGGAGACGGGTGACAGATCCGACCTCTCTTACTCTTCGTCCGTCTCAGTGGAGGGGGTGCTGTTGCTGAGAGGTGGAGGGCAAGGCGGTCGTTGTGGTCGTGACGCCTCGAACTGTTCACCCACGCCGAGCCCGGGCGTGCTCCACGGCCGCACCTGCCCAGTCGCTCGCTCCGGCAGCCCACTGGTCTCACTGACAGACGCACAGTTCATTGGGGGCGACCCAGCTACAGTGGCCTACCAGCACCCGGAGCCGGAGCCGCACCACCACGACCTCGATGCCTCGCCTTCTCTGTTACCTCCCAAGACATGGGAGGAGGAGGAGGAGGTAGACGCGGTGCCGGACTTGATCGACTTCAGCGTGCAAACCGAGGAGCTGGAGCCCAGCCGGCAGGATGAGTCTCTCATCTTGTGCGGGTACTCTGTAGAGCCGATTTGTGCCAGCCGCGGCGCAAGTGCTCCCCCTGAGGCCCGCCCTCGTCACCGAGTGCCGCCGTGTCAGCCCTTCTTCAAATCCAGCGCGATTGGTGCCACTGCGTCAGCTGCAGCGTTCTCAAAGAAGGGCAGAGAAGGGTGTGCGGCCTCGCAGGATGTGGAGCAACTGCAGGTGGAGGGGGAAGGCGCAGAAGAGGATTGGGCCTGGCCGCGAGGAGAGGCTTCATGGTTGCCACAGACCAGCCATCTCGAGCGTGAAGCGGTTCAGACGGTGCCGCGGGAATGGTTGCCTCGGACGTACACTCACCAGCCATCACGCGAGGCATATCGTGCTACTGGCTTTGATGACGACCTCCCACAAACCTCAACTCCGAGTCTGCACGACGTGCGGTACCTGGTCGAATCTGTCCAGGAGGCGCCGGCACCTGGCCGCGGCTTCCACCCTCCACCGCGGATCATTGATGTGCCTTGCGAAGGAGCCGAGGTGCGAGGCGGTCGGAACTCCACGCTGTCCTTCCGTAAATCACGCCATGTCAACAATTCCGTTGAGCGTGTTCAAGCCACTCCGTTGTCGTCGAGCTCCGCCACTCGGTTTGATGAGCGCAGCTCGCTCACGCTGCAGCGAGAGCGGAGGAACGCCCTGCACACGCTGCTCGCGCGACAGATGCGCTCTCCAAGCAGCAGCAGGTGCACTACGACGTCACACGAGTACGCCGATGCGCGAGTGAGCGTGCGCTCCGCCCGGCTCATCGCGCCGGCGGCGGACTACGTGGCGATGCAGGAGCAGCTGCGGGGGCAGCGACTTGCAGCGGAGGAAGAGCGAGCACGACTGAGTCTGGTGCTGGACGTGTGCGAGGCAGTGCGGCCGCATGCGCGGGACCTGCTTCTCATGTTCCTCCTCCTCGTGGAGGAGTCGAACATGCGACGTCGCCATAGGCGACGAGGGCAGGTGCAACGTCGCAGCAACCCGACATCGGACCACGGCACTGCCTACAGCTCGCACCTTGACTCGTCGGTGTGGGAGGAGAGCCGAGTCACGTACGGCATGTGCGCCGAGGCGGTGAACTGCGTGCTGGAGAGACATGGTGTTACTAGGGTCCGTGCCACCCGAGAGTTGTGTCGCCGTGTGGTTGCCTGGTGCAAACACCACCACAGCGGCCATAGCCTGCCCACTCAGGGTGCGTCGCTGCTGGACTCGCTGCGTGGTACGGCGGATGACGCCTCTGTGGAGTACGCCACGTTTGTTTCCTCCGTGATGGAGTTTGCGGAGCAGTACCCGGGCTAGCGCGTGCAGACCGCGAGCGCGGGTGATTCGCCAGCTCTGTTCCGTTTGCTCGCACGGCAATTTTTCTCTTTGCTGGCTTCTGCGCTGCTCCATCTCTCCCTCTCTCTGTGCGTGTGCGTCGGTGCTGCAGAGTGATTATCGAGGTCCAGCCGCCACCTCAAGACACACACACACACACACACACACACCGCACACACACCGCACACACACCACCTTCTCTTTCTCGTGCACGTACGGGGCGAGCTCAGCAAGTGGGGCAAGGAGCACCTCCCCCCATATCCGCGCTTGCGCCGCGCTTTGGGGCCGAAGCGACGGCGAAAGAATAGCAAGTTGGGCGACACGATACTCGTCACTCTTGACGTAATTCCGAGGGCGGCGCGCTTCTGGTGAAAGACGCGCATACCCCTCCCCCCTCCCACCCCGTTTTTTCGGTGTTTGTGCACTTACACAAAGCCCTTTGCTCTTCCCACGTATGCGTACGTCTCTCCTTCTGCCATCGGCTTTGCACGGACACAGAGGAGGGGGGGGTGGCGAGGGCTGAGTGGGTAGAGGCGGCTCTGAGGAGAGACATTCTCTGCACTCAGGTCGTCCCCTCCCCCCGCTCCCCGCTTCCCGCGCATCAAGTTCCCCCTCTACCTCTTCCATTCGCCCACCGCTGTCCCTCCACGCAATTGTCTCCTCCTTGTTTCTCTGCTTCTCACCCTTCCTTCGCCTACCTGATCTCCGGTGTTCTTCGCTCTCGGTCCTTCTTCGCTTTTTCGGGGTTCTGCTCCCTTTCTTGTTGTCGCGATCGCTGATCCCTTCCCACTCGCCACACACCAGTTTGTGTGTCTCTGTACTTCCCCCCCCCCCCCCACCAACACCGATTCTCACGCACGCGGCATCCTCCCTCTCCCCCTCGCCGCCCTTTTCTCTTTCCCGAGCTCAACAAGCCTGCAGCCATGGCGGCCAACTACCGAGAAGACCGCGAGAAGGACAATGAGTTTAACAGCCGCCTTCGCGTAAACCTCTCTGCGATCGATGACATCGACAATGTGAATCAGGCTGATGACAAACCCGATGAGGCTGCCGGGGAGGAGGGCCACTACGTCCACCCCGATGCACGCGCGCTGTTCGAAAAGATGCCGTGCCTGGAGCGCATCCCGATCTTTGGCAAGAGTTGCCAGGGCTACGGCCCTCGGTGCACCTTCTCTCTGGGCCTCGTGTACTTCCTGAATAAGGGTGTCGGGTACAGCCTGATCAACTACGCGTGTTTCTCTATGTTCACCTCCCGCTTCGGCGTGTCGGGGGTGCGTTACCAGCGCCTGGCCAGCATTGCCAAGCTGGGCTTCTCCATCAAGGCCTTTGCCGCCATGACGTCCGACTCGCTGGCGATTTTCGGCTACACGAAGCGCTGGTACTGCGCGGCGGCCTGCATCGTTGGCGCCGCCCTCACTGTAGGGTACGGCTGCCTGCCGAAGAAGGAGTCCAGCGCTGACATCGCTGCCGGCTTCATCTTTCTCACGAGCTTCTGCATCGCGAACGTGGATATTCTCTCTGAGGGCCACTACAGCCGCCTCATGCGCCGTCGCCCCGCGTCGGGCCCCTCCCTCATCAGCTGGATCTGGTGGTTCATCCTGTCGGCGACCATCGTCGGTGCCGTTATCCAGGGACCGCTTTCGGACAAGGAACTACCTCAGGTGGGCCTGTTCATTGCCGCTGCGACGCAGCTCCTCAGCGCTCTCTTCTTTGTGTGGAACTGGTATGGCGAGGGGACGAACCGCGAGGAGCAGCTGGCAGATGCTCTGACACTGAAGAGGGAACTGAACCGCGCGCTGCGGGAGCGCCAGCTGGTGTCGTCGTTCCGGGCCACGGGCAGCGGCAAGGAGGAGGACGGCAAGGCGGACTCCGGACTCGATAAGCCCGTGTCGGCGGAGGCGGCTGCCTATTACAACGCTGAGGGGGAGCTGAACGGCGACTTCGCGCTTGACACGCTGCACGACGGCGGGGAGACGGCCGAGGACGAGGCCCCCGCGCTGAACATTGTGAGCTGCTGCGGCGGCATCGTGGAGATCAACAAGGGCGTCTGCATGCGCAACTGGCGCATCTTTGTGTACAGCTCACTGATGGCGTGCTCGGTGATCACCATGATGTGCGTCACCATCCTGGGCACGCGCTGGCAACTGCTGTACTCCTGCATCGCAGTGGTGTTGGCGTGTGGGGCTTGCGCCTTTTGGGCCCTGCCGTTTCTCATCGCCAAGGTGAGCATATACTTCTTCAGTTACGCCTTTCTGTACCTGCAGCTACCCGGCGCGCTGGACAGCTTCTACATGGCATCGAAGGAGTGCTACCCGGAGGGCCCGCACTTCTCATACGTCTTCTACAACACGATCGGTGCCGTTATTGGCAACCTGGCTGGTATCGCGGCTGTCGCTGCGTTCCCGTACCTTTTCTCGAAGCACAGCCTCCGCTTCACGCTCATGTTCACGTACTTCATCCAGGTGCTCGCCTCCGCCTTCGACATCATCATCGTGAAGCGCTGGAACCTATACATTGGCATCCCGGATCACGCCATGTACCTCTTCGGCGACGCCATTGTGTACGAGGTGAGCTACTACCTCGCCTGGATGCCAACGGTGATATTGCTGTCCCGCATCTGCCCACGCGGCTCCGAGAGCATGGTGTACGCGCTGGTTGCCGGCTTCGGCAACCTGGGCGCCTCCATGTCCAACACGGTGGGCTCCCTGCTGATGGAGTTTAAGTGGCCCATCACGACGAAGGGCGCGTGCGACTTCTCGAATGTGCCGATGCTGCTCTTGATTGGTCACATCCTGCTGCCGATGCTGATTGTGCCGCTGAGCTTTGTGCTGGTGCCGGCCGCGCGCATCTGCGACGACATCGACGTCAACGGCAACATCATCGAGCAAAAGGCGCGGTCGCTGCACCGCAAGCAGCGCCGCGAGCCTGGGGAGCCGATTAACGAGTTGCCTCCATAAAGGGTGAGTGTGCGAGGGCGACTGAAAGAGTGAGCGGCCACTTGCAGACATCCCACTTCCTTCTCTCCCCCTCTCCCCCCCCCTGCACACACACAGCGGCATTGGTGAGAAGACGCGAGGGTAGCTACGGTGGGAATGAATATGTGGGTGAGCGATGGGGCTGGTAGAGGGTTTGGCTAGCGCAAGAAGTGAAGGTGCCGAGTGTGACGACGGTCTGTTTCCACTTCCGCCTTCTTCTCCCTCACAGCGACCGCCATCCTCGACAGCCCGTAAAAGACCACCGTCTGCCCGTCTGTCTGTGCCTCTGTCTATCGCGTCAGACGCACGCACACACACACACAAACACACACACGCATACACTCCCTCCTCCTCTTTTTTTTTATCTATGCGCGTCAGCGCACCGAAGCTTCAATTTTTTTTCCGTTTTCAGGACACTTCCTCTCCTCCCACTCCCTTCGCCCCAATCCCCTCCCCTCCCCTCGCACTCACCACGCCCGGGCAGACGAAGTTGCGTGCCTCCGAACGTCTTCTTTTCATGCTCTTGTGGCCGCTAAAGGGGGAACTCACGAATGTGGTCGTCGTCGTCACAGCCGTGCGCCAGCGACAGGAGCCGAATGGTCGCAGCAAAGCCAGTCCGCTTCTATGGAGGAGCAACGGCAGCCGCAGTCGCGGCAGGCGGGTGCATTGGGTGTACCGAATCGAAACTCTGCCGCAACGTGTGCCTTTTCGTCATCCGTTCGATGGCGACTCCCTCCTCCCGACCGTCGTCGGCACAGCGAACGCAGCGGCCCTGGTTTCCCTTTTGAAAGCAACAAGAGGAGGGGGAAGGTGAGGGGAGGAGGGCCACTGCGTCTCACGAGGCAAGAGGGAAGCCCACATGAGAATGATAGAGGGGCGTGTGTATGCACCATGATTGAGCGCGTTACGTAGAATACACCTACACACGCTCACTCACTCTCGAAAACCCACTAGGCAAGAGGTGACCAGCAGTAACACCGCAGCAGCTGCAGCGATCACCGGTATCACCACCGCCACTGCACCCTTTCCTCCCTCCCTCATCTTTTTCTTCGTTGTTTTCACCCTTTTTCTTGTTCAGCCTCTAGTGCTGTTTCTCTTCTCTCTGTACGGTGTGCACGCAGGTGTGTGTGTGTGTGTGCGTGTGCGCCTCTCTCTCTGTGCTTTCTTCCGCCGATGACGACTGCTTGTTTTCTTATTTTACGACTCTCCTTTTCATCTTTCCATCCCATCACCCCCACGAACATGCATACGCACGCATGTACCGGTCGCTTCTCCGTTTCGTTGCTTGCTCGTTAGACGGAACGACGCATGACTGACTTGTGCACTTCTTCGCACCCACCCACCCCCTGCGCCGAACGAAGGGCGCGTCTCTTTCCTGCTTCAACGCGGCATTCCACCACGAGCAAGCCGATAAGTTTGCACACACACACACAAAACTACAGCTCAACTATGTGGCACTGCGGCTACGTCCCTCTCATCTAGGACGAGCTGTCCGCCGTTGCATCGGTTTATGCGTCTAGCGTGCTCCTCTCGTCCCTTCTTCGCATACGTGTTGTGCGAGGGGCGCCAGAGGGTGACCTGGCTGCACTGCGCGTTCCGATTCAGGCGGGTCTCGTGCAGGGTCCTGCTCGATGGCGGAAAGCGGTGGCGGGCGTCGTGCGGGTGGTAGGGGGTGGTCTAGGTGCATGCGAGATGATCCTCAGGGAGAATGTTGGCCAGCCTCGGGTCAGGGCCCTCTGAGGCACTGCATCCTGCCTGTGTGCCATGCTTCGACCTGGCTCGCTTAAAGTCGCGGCATTCCACAGTATGGTGCAGCGTCTCTTCGCATGGGAGTCTAGGGAAGGGGTGGCTCGCTGTCTTCATTTTGTCGTTTCCGTCGATATCGCCAGGGGAGGCGTCTCTGGATGTCTTGCCCTCACCTTTCTCGACAGGCGGACGCTGCCAGGAGCCCGTGGCGGCATGGGGCACTCCACCTTCTGCACCCACACGCCTGTCAAAGGCGTGTGAGTGTGTTGATCTTTGTGGAGTCAGCGACACGATTCCGTAGTGAGCTGGTACCAATGCCATCATGACCGCACGTCTCTTCGGCATACCGCCAGTCCAGACCTGTCCTGCGGACACCGGGAGCGCCTCCCCCCACGGAGAGCAGATACGCGACCCTGATTTCAGGGGGTGCGGTGACTGCGGCATCAGGCGGGGGAGTGCGTGTGTTGTACACGTCGAACAGAAAAAAAATTCGCCTCCCTCCCTCTTGTACTCCCCTCTAATATACATTGACGTGTGTGGCGTGTGTCTCCGTTTTTCTTGCCCCCTTTTTCCCTTGTTGTCTTGTTCGAAGGCCACCGGCTGCTTATGGTGATGGTGCTGGCGGTCGCGGTGGGCTTGTCTCAGCGCCTGTCCACGGGTGCGTGTGTGTGGGTGCTGTCGGAGAGAGGGAATGCGTGAGAGGCGGACGAACAAGGGAAGGGGGGGGGAGCTGAAGAGGGGAGGGGGGACGCAGAGACGGCTCGGGCCTTCGTTGCAGTTGCATGAATGCAACTCGCTGATAGGGAAGAGCTGGCAGCAAGAGACTCAGACGCGCGCAGGCATTGTGCCATCTTAGGCGCGCTCTCTTGCCCCCCCCCCCCCACACACACTCCTCCTCTTTGCTGCTGTTTCTCCCTCCAATGTTCTCCTCCTCCGCTCTCGACACAGCGACACCCCATCGCGCACACACACGCGGACAAGCTAGGATGAGGGTTACTCTCACATTCTATTACATATGCGTATGCGTGTGCCCGTGTGTGTGCCGGGCGTTAATCGTCACGGTTAGCATCGTAAGCACCTCTGTTGCCTTCAACGGCTTGTCGCTTCTCTTCTCTTGCCTTCTCTCATGTCTTTCTCTCTTCTCTTGCTCCTCCCTTCTACGGCGCGTCTCTCTCTCTCTGCGTACGCATGTATGTGTGTATGCATAGATACGTATGGGGAAGGGTAGTCGCATCCGCATCAATACAGGCCCCTCTCCCACCTCCTTCTCCCTCTTTATACGCGCCTTTCGATCTCGTGCTCTTCGTTGGCCTCCACCACCTTGGCACACGCACTGCGCGTACGTCTTGCTTCCCCCGTTGTCGCATCTTCTCGCTTTACGCTTTTTGTGCTTGTCTTCCTACGGAACACCATCATCAACGGCCTACCACTTATATGTCTATGCGCTGTGCCTCTGTGCCTGTCTACCTGCTTCATCTGTCCGTGTGTGACGTGTGTCTGTGTGTGTGCCTCTCCTCCGTTGCACCCGATAGCATTTTTTTTTGGTTGCTACCTCCCCACACCCTGCCCCTGCCCACGCGCGCGCCTGCAAGCGGGGAGGTAGAAGAAGGGTGACTAAAGAGAGAGAGGCATCGACCATCCACACCCACGACTCCAGGAGTCTACGGGGAGAAACTTCAAAGGAAAACGAGAAACAAAGCAGCTCCTCCTCAGCTCGGTGCTGGACGGGGTACACGTGCAGGTGTGACTCAGGTCCATTTCGCCCTTTCTTCTGGATGTGTGCTTGCCGCCAATACCAGCGCTGTTCCACCCCCTTTTTCATGGCCTTCCCCTCTTCTGCACGCTCTCTCTCCCGCATTGTCTGAGAGAGCTGCCGATGTCCTTCGCCAGTGAAGGAGTGTATGTTGCCATGCCTTCCATGAGTCGACCAGACCCCTGCTGATCTGCTGCCACTCTTGTCTCTCCTCCTTTTCCTCTGCGTCATTCTTCGCAACACCCACACACACCCCCACACCCACACGCACACACATATAACAACACAGGTGTCAACGTCATCCTTTTTCCAGGTTTCGTGCTAGCCTACCGCGCCTTCCGATGGTGCTTCACATCTACCACGCCGCCGTGGGGGAGAAGGAGTTTCAGTTTTCCACCAACATCAACAAGCTCACGCAGGAGACGTACGAGCTCGACGTTAACGAAGCCATCGAGGAGGTCAGCTCCACCATTCTCGAGCAGCTGACGGACGAGGATGCGCTCTGCTGCGTGTGCAAGGCAGCACCTGCGACACGACTGATTCACCACACGATGCTCTTTGCCGAGACCTTTCCTCCACGCGTGGAGGACCTGCCGCAGCCGGTGTGCAACTCCGCCAACTGCGAGGTAGTAGCCAAGTCGCGGTACTTGATGGACATGGAGGATGCCACCACAGCACAGGGGATGCCGAGCCCCAACGGCTGCTTTCATTGTCACAAGGGGGCGCGGGGCGCAGCGACAACGTCAGTACCGCTTCAGCGCTGCAGTCGGTGCAAGGTGGCCAAGTATTGCAGTGTCGAGTGCCAGAAGGCGGACTGGAAGGTGCACAAGCAGGTGTGTACCCCCGGGTAGGTGAAGAATGACGAAGAGGAAGAAGGGAGGATAGAAAAGGTAGACGCGGGCAGTGTCGACCGTCACGCGCGCGCGCCTCTCTCTGGTGGCCCCCTTCAGGTTCTTCTTGCCGCTTCTTGCTCTCGACGCCGCAGCGCTGCTGCTGCTGCTAACTGTTTCGACCCACTGCATCCCCCCCGCTCACGCTCATCGCACGGAGGGTCTGCTGTCTCCATGTGTGCGCACGTGTGTGCCGCTTTCGCTTCTGCAGAGTGCGCGTCACACACGTACACCCATGCCGTTTTCGCCCAGCCGCACATGAGAATACACGTGCATAGCCTCGAAAAGGGCGGATGGAGGGGGTTGAGCAGCGATGACGGACGGACATGGGGGAAGGGGGGATAGGAGGATAGGGAGAGGGAGGGACAATCACATGAATCGCGTTCTGCTTCCTCCCCCTTCCCTCCCTCCCTCTCCTTCTCCAGCCCCTGTTCTTCATCATCACTCCACAGCTCATCTATCGCTGCCGTATACATCTTGCATATCGCGGCGTAAGCCGCCTATGTGTGTGTGTGTGTGTGCTGCATGCAGACAAGAAGACGGACTGGACAGTTGTTCAGCATCGCGCACCGGATCGCGTGCGGATGCGCCGAAGCGAGAAAACAAGCAAAGAAGGCCAGAGAAAGAGAGAACGATGCTGTGGTTCGTTTAAGCGCACTTCTGAGTGTCTTGCCACACGAGCATACACATGGTGTGGGGAGGCGAAGCAGGTGGCAGATGACCTAGGATGGTAAGGAGTAGTGCACTGCTCTAGCGCAAAGCCATTGAGCGGGGACTACACCGCAACAGCATGCACCCCCCCCCTCTATCTGGGCGTGCACGTCTCCATGCGTGTGCGCACATGTGCTCTTGTTTTTCTACTTTCGCTGAGCATGCCTCGCGCCGCAAGAACCTCCTTGGCTACGCCATCCACTATGTACTTCGCTTTCCCCCTCTCTACACATCATCGACACACACACACACACACACACACACACACACACGCCTTCGTCTGATGGGCTACGTGTGCACATCAAATCTGCAGTGCAAGCCGATCACAGAAAACACAAGTGCGCCCAAGAGGGAGGGCGGTGCAAAGTAAGATCCAGTCGCCTCACGGAGTACAGGCCTTAAGCAACACCCGCTGCACCCCTCCTCTCCTTCCCGTAGTACGTACGCATCACTTCCCTCCCCCCGGCGACTTCTTCGGCTGCCTCTCGTACAAGCAGCGCGATACAGGTTCACATACACATAAACACATATGTGTACGAGCGCGGAGCAGAGAGTGCCGTTTTCTTTGGTCTTGCTTATCGTGCTACTCTGCCGTTTCAACGTTGGGCTTGCCACTGCCTCGGTGCTCATCGCCACCGTACCAAACAGCGCCTCAGAACCCGCTCCCCTTCCCCCTCTCCGGCTCCGCCGTGTCTTCCCTTCGGAAAGTGCCGTACGCTGTGCATGGGTCTTTTCGCTCTTTGTTGGCGTGCCCACCTCCCCTTTTCATCGCTCTCCTCACGTGGGGCTCCGGTCACGAAAGACTACGTCACGTGCCGCGACTGCAGCTTCTCCGTGTCGTATCGTGCGCTTGCCTCGTCACTCGGTCTCTCCTCCTACCCCAGCGCGGCTCTCCTGGGCAGGGCAGACTAGAGGAGGCCGGGAGGGGACATCGAGGGCGTGCAGGCCGCATGTGAAGCAGGCATCTGAGCGTGAGACGGGGGGGAGACTGGCTTCGATCCAATCGTCGCGTCAGGCAAGCTGGAAGGCCTGCAGAGCTTCTTGTCCGTCACCTTAGCCTCTCCCAGCGGCAAGCATTGCCACCGCCGCCGCCGTTCCTGCTAATAACACCAGCGTATCCTTTACGTTTCGCATGAAGCCGTCCTTCTACGCTGTGGCCGTCGGCAAAACACGTGGCATCTACTCAACGTGGGCTCAGTGCTCTGAGCAGGTGACGGGGTATCCAGGAAGCATCTACAAGGGCTTCCGGACTTTGGACGAGGCCCGAAGCTTCTTGGCCGCTCATCCCTTGCCCTCCACTGGCTCCGCCGTGAGCCTTGGCGGCGCCAGCAGCAGCAGTGTCGCTTCCCCGTATCCACCCAGTCGCGACCATGCCGCACTCGGAAGCAGCTATTTCAAGGGGAGGCTGAAGCGAGAGACGAGGGACGACCTCTTGGCGGGTGAAGAATCGGTGGCAGCGCGGCAGGCACGACGGCGCCGCGCGGATCATGCACAGATTGCCGTCGCTCCTCCTGCATCGTCCTCTATGTCGACCTCTCTCTCTGCAGCGACTCCCTCGACGACAGCCTCGAAGCCGCTTGCCACCACCACCACGACCAGCTCACCTGGGGCTTTCGAGGTGGTTTACGTGGACGGTGCGTGCAGCCACAATGGAACTTCCCATGCGCGGGCCGGATACGGCGGTTACTACGGCTCCATGTCAGATCCGCGCAACTTCTCGTGTCCGGTGCCGCTGACAGAGTCGCAGACGAACAACCGTGGAGAGGTGCGCGCCGTCATACACGCGATTGTTCAGGCTTTCGTCGATGCTGGCGCCCCTGCAGATGCCCTGGAGGCGACCCACCTCGTCGACCCGTCGGCGTGGCCCCTCGTCAACCTCACACGACCACTGCCACATCTCATTATCTACACAGACAGCCGCTATGTTATCGACGGGCTCACCCGGTACGCGAAGAAATGGGTGCAGAACGGCTTCTTGCTGTCGACGAATGAGCCGGTGCAAAACCAGGACTTGTGGAGGCAGCTGATCCGGCTGCGCGACCGGTACAACACGCTTTACGCGAGGCAGCAGCACGACCAGCAGCGCGCGCGTCAATGGGGTGACGGGCACCGCAACGAGGCAGACCTTGCAGAGCCGGTACGGTACACGTGCCAGAACACCCTGAACGACAAGAGTGAGGGCGTTGAGCTGATTCACGTGCGAGGTCACTCGAAGGTTCACGGTAACGAGATAGCTGACTCGCTGGCGGTGATGGGGTCTCGACTGCACAGATCGTAGCGCGGTGCGTGCGTGCGTGTGCGTAGACGCAGAGGTACCCGTGACGTATGCGTGACACAGAGAACGCGAGGTAACAGCTGTATGTATGCGCAAACGACTACACAAGAACACGCACCTGTGTTGGCGCCCCGCTCGCTGCGCACGAGCGTTCCTTGCAAGCACACACACACCCTCAGCGACATACCCGAGGCGCTTCTTCCATGCTTTGCCGGACGCTGCGCCACCCCCTCCCCGAGAGGTCACTCGTCGCGTACCATCTCTTTGCTGATCACAGTCGGCAGCGGCCCTTCTCACCCCTCCGACTCCTCTTACCCACCACTCTTCAGCACCGCATGCATCCTGCTGTTCGACCTGCGTCTCTGCGTGCTTCGCTACTTTGCCGTCAGCTCCTCTGTCGGTCGCGGCTTCTCCACTCCGCTTTCGTGGCGCGCCGTCCGAAGTTACCCCGCATGCACACGGCTACCTGGCACAGCGCCGATATCGCAAGGTCATAGGTGACAGAGAGAGTGCCACGCGGTGCAGCCACCTAAACACACGCACACGCTTCTATCGCTATCCCCTCGACGTGTACACGATGCATGCTAGTAGAAGCTGTTGGCGACTGCCCGTTGCTGTAAGACGGGAGGCCTGCGTGGCTCATGGAGGTGGATGCCGGGCACTGGCGCCGTTGACGAACTTCTCGAGGCTGCTGATTCCGGTGATGCATGTGCTGCTTCTGGGGGCACTGTTGCTGACGCAGTCGGGCAGCTTGGCCGTTGCAAAGAGGTCTAGGACATCGTCGTCATCCTCTTCCTCTGCTCCCGTCTCAGGAGACCTGCAGACACTGCACACCGTCACGAGCTGTAGCGAGTGCACCATCAACGCATCGCAGCGATGGTGCCCGACAACGATGCGGTGCTACTCGGCGAGCGACTGCAAGTGTGAGGGGCAACCACCGTGCATCGACCTCAACACGTGCTTCTACGGCAGCCGACCCACCTGCCGTGAGTGTGTCGAAAGCGGTGGGGTATACTGCCGCGCTGGCGAGAAGTCCGTCGCCGCGACGACAGCAACAGCTGAGCCTGTCTCACATAAGCCCTTGATTCGGTGCTACGCCCCCACCGCCGCCAGCCCTTTCGCAAGAGCAGATGTGGGGGGCAGAGGGGCGCGGTCTCCTCTCAGCTCCGCGGTTGTTGCTGCACTGGACGCAGCGTTGCTCACCTGCTCGAACGCCACCTGTCGCGGCGGCCACTGCATCGTTGCGGCGGCCGAGTGCCCCGCCGAACTAGTGGACCCTCTCACACGATGCTACGAGGTGATTGGCACTGTACTGATGACGATCTTGATGCTGCTGGCGGCGCACAGTATCTGGCTGCTGTGGTCGAGGGCGAGGGGCTTTTGAGGTGCGCTGAAGGAAGAGGCTGCCTCAGTCGTGGTCGAATGCTCGACGTGTCTCGGTGGTAGAGTGCTGGAGAAGCTCCCTCCACAAAGTGGAGTAGGGTCTGCACCCCCCCCCCCCCCCCCCCGCTCTCTGGCTGCTGCTGTTGCTGTGTAGCTGCTCCATGCAAGCTCAAAGACAACCACACATACACAAACACACACGAATGAACGACTTGGGCAGACTCTTGTACACGTGCATGTGCTTGTCCCCTCCTGCGATGCTGCGAATGCACCCAAGGCTGGGAAGGAAGGGTGTCTACGCCGGTGCGTGTGCACCATCGTCGATATCACCCACGCCATCTGCCCATCGCGGTCTTCTCCTGCGCCTCCGCTCTCCTGTGTTTTCATGTCCATTTCGTGGTGCAGTGGTAACTTCCCATTGTCTTTCGGTTTTCATCCTCTGCAGCTGCTCCTCACGGCTTCCGGGCGGAGCCCAATCGACACACGCCCACGCATAGAGGGAGGCTGACGCAGTGACACCACCACAGAAGTGTGCGGCACACGCGTCCACCAGTGTCTGCGTCTGTGTGTGTGTGTGCACACGCACTAGGCCCCTCCCCCCGTTCATAGACCTTCACTAGCGCTACGTACACACAGACACCCCTACATCGATACAGAGAAGGACCGAGTGAGTGAGCGGTGCATCGACTACGGCTTTCATCTCCCTTGCGTTACATTCTTTGCCGATTGTGCGCAGCTGCGCTGCCCTCCTCTCTGGCTTCTGCCACAGTCCCCGCCCGCCGATGTGGGTCGTCCTCTTTCACGACACGCCGCACTTTTGGTTGGTGGGCGGGGAGTCCTACCGAGTCGGCAAGGCGAACTGCCACGTCGTCATTCAGGATGACCGCAGCATCAGCCGCACCCACCTCACCATCACCGTAGGCTTGCAGTCGTCCACGGCGGCCCGTGATGCCAAGGAGTGGGCCCCACAGCCCATTTCGCTGCTCGACTCATCCACCTACGGCACCGCCATCGTAGCATGCGGAGAGGATGCCGACGACGCCGAGACACTCGACGACACTCCACATAACGGAGGTGATAGCCGTGCCGGCGGTGCCGGGGCTGCGACGTCACCTGCTCCAGAGATGGGTGTTCTCGGCTTTTGCTACGCCCCCGCCGCAGCCGCTGCAGCAGCGGCAGCCCGCAAGCGGCAGCGCTCCGGATCGACCTCAGGCCGCGGGGCACCCCAGCCTGCCCTGCATCTGAACAAGCAAGTCCCTTGCCATGTGCCGGTGCATCGCTCCTCCTGGCATCAGTTCACCATTTACCTAGGCCATCATGGCGCTGCGCTGAAGCTAGTGTGGCTAGACGTGTCGGCCCTGTGCGAGGATGTCGACGCGGAGGTGCAGCCAAAGCTGTTGCACGCGCTGCACTGCTGCGGTGTGCGGCAGGAAACCGTCTCTGGCAGCACCCAAGCCTTGAGTGCGGCCGAGACACAAGGCAGCGCTGTGGGACGCTCGCGCATCGACGGCAGCGGCCTTTCCCTGAGCCAGCGGTCAGCGGTTGCAGGCACGCCTTCGGCGACTCCGTCTCCCACTGTCGTGACCGCTGCGGCTGCGGCTGCTGGCGAAGCAGCGCTCTCCTCACGCGTTTTACGCTGCTACAACACGGTGAGCTTTCTGGTGACGAGCACGGTGCAGCCCTCGACCGCGGTCGTCGCGATGCTCTGCAGGGCTGTGCCTATCGTCACCCCCGACTTCTTCATGGCCGTTTGTGACCGCGCCTCGCCGCAGATTCCGCTGCCCGATCCGTCGCGCTACTTGCCGCCCCTGTCTTCGTGGTGGCGTGACTTCCTGACGCACGTGCGGCCGTCAGCCGGCGAATCGCGCCCCTGTGAGGGCGACGCCTCGGTGACCGCGTCCACTCTCACACACCTCTCCACCACGGTGACATCGGTGGCAGGCGAGTCAGCCGCTGCAGCTGCCGCGGCGTCGCACCTGCGCTACTTCGCCCCACACCCGCAGCGCCGAGAGCTGCTTAGCGGTATCACCTTTGTCCTCCTCCAGTATCCGCTGTACGAGGAGGTGCTGAGCTACCTCGACGGCACTGGCGCCCGTGTGGTGTGGGAAGATGGCGGTATTGGCGGCCTCTCAGCCCCGCTCTGCGCGTCCACCTCGTCCTCGCGAGCGGCGCTTGAGGCACTACAGTCATTTTTCGTGCGCCATCAGCGGCATGTCCTGCTCTTCAACGAAACAGAGCCGCTGCTGCCATGGCCGGGGTGCGTGGATTTTGTGCGGCACGGCCTGAGCCTCTGCAGTGTCGAGTACGGCACGCTGATCGAGGCGATTGTGACAATGCGGCCCTTGCCGCTGCCCCCCTACCCGGCCGATGTGCAGATGCCGCAGACCTTCGAGGAGGTGGAGGCTCGCGTGGCGGCGGCGACGGCATTGGTATCCACCCCGCCCGCGGCCACGGCGCAGGAGGCGGCGGAGGAGCACACGCAAGACAGTGATGAGGAGGGACGCCGGACTGATGCGCAGCCGCTCTTCCCAGAGCTGGTGCAAGGCAGCGACGCCGGCGTGGGCCGTGGTGATATGCGCGACACTCGTGTCCATCGAAGGCCGCGCAAAGAGGACGTAGACGGGTGGGTGAGCTTCGAGCGGCCCGCCACCATTGCACCCTTGCCCGCGGGGCTCTCAACGGACAACAAGCCCAACGGCAGTGCCGCTGTGCGCACAGTGGAGTTGCTTGTGGGGCCCTACTCCTTGCCTCCCTATCCCTGCTTCGAGGACGCCAGCGCCGCCTCCGCTGATGCGAGCGCGACTGCCGCTGCCGCCGTCGGGTTTGCACGCGGGGCGAAGCTCTTTGTGAAGCAGGCACTTCCTCCTCCTGAACCACTGGTGGAGCTTGAGGAGCACCGCCCTCGGCGTCAGCTGGCGGCCAGCATGCTGACAGCTCGCGTGCCCACGGTGGACGCCGAGAATGTCGTGCCAGAGCAGGTGGTGATGGGCAACGGCGGGCTGGCGAGTCGCGTTGCGGAGACGACCAATCCTGCCTTTAACACCTTCGACACCGTTGCGCACCATGCATCTAGCAGGCGGAGGGGAACAACTGCACGACGGGGAGGACGCGGTGGCGGCGCTTCTGCTGCAGCAGCCAGGACACCTGCCAATCGTCTTCCCCGCGGCGGCATGGCACGCGCAGCGAGTCGTCGTCCAGCGGACAACATCGTGCTTGCGGAAGACGAGGAGGACATGACGACAGGGTCTGTCGGAGCGACTGCCACGCGCGTTGGTCGTGGCGGGGACGTGTCTGCCTCGGCTGCAGACTCGGCCGCGTTTCACATATTCGACATTGACGGGATCTTCTGAGAACGCCCGTGTCTGTCCCTCTTTGTGTGTGCGTGAGCGTATCATCGGCAACGGCGGCAAAACCAAAAAGAACTGTTGCCGCCTATGCTCGCTGCGGGCCGTGACACTGCCAGCGGTGTATAGAGGAGAGGGGAGGAGAGGAAAGGGGGGGAGGGAGGCGGCGGCTTCATCACCTCCCTCCGCACGTGTTACGCAGTGATCCACACAAGGAGGGAGGGGGCGAACGGAAAGATTGAGGCGCCTGCCACCCCCTTCTCTGTGTGCCGTCTCCATCTCTTCCTCTCTCTCGGTCTCTCCTCGGGTGTATATGCACACCTCTGCCTACTCCTTGTCCCCATCATTGGCCACGATGACCTTCTCCTTTGACTCTTATTCGGATGCTTGCATGACACCACCATCGCTCATCAACGCCTACCACACGCACTCACGCCCGTGCATGCCCAAGAATGCACCGTCGATTCTCGCCACTTTCGGCAATCACATCCATCAACGCGCGCGCGCACGCACACACACACACACACATACATACGTACATCTATATAGCCGTGCGCGTCTTCAGGCACGTGTAACAACTCTTCCCCTTTCCCGCCCGTCTTCCGCCTCTGCGTGTCTCCGCGTTTGCTTGTATTTTGTACCATTTCCCACTGCACCGAACTGCGCACACGTGCACATCACATCATCCGCTCCTTTCCTCTCCCCCTAGGTATGGACTCGACATACAGGGAGCCAAGCAGCGCCGCCGTGCCGACCAGCTACGCGGTGCTGAGCCTGCCGAGCAAGGCGACCATGCGCCGCAAAGGCTACAACCCGGATGAGGCGAACTACAACGGCGGCCTTGCCACGCACCCGCTCGCCACCTGGAAGACGTTCAGCCTGCCAGACGGGTGCACGTACAAGGATGCCGTGTCGGCGGTGCAGACGGCCAACGCGAAGCCGTGGGGACCGATCAAGATCCGCCTCAACTTCTCCGATGGCCGGTACGAGCAGTTTGAGCGGGTGGCGCCGTCCGTCATGGACTCGCTTCAGAGCACCACGACGTACAGTCCAAATGATGTCTTCAAGGCAGAGACGCTCTCGCTCTCGACGATGCGCCGCACGCAGCAGCAACCGCGCCTTCGCCCGCTGGTGGACAAGCGCGGCCACCACCTTAGCAGCAAGCCCATCCCACGCACCTTCGCTCCAGAGGAGCTCTACAAGAACTGCCCCCCGCCGGTGTTGTGCCAGCCCGGCTATGACTTCACTCCGATCAGCTACAACACGTTCCTGCTGAATCCGCAGGACCCGCCGCACGGGGTCCGCAACGTGCAGAGCAATTTCATGCACAGCAGCTGCGACTACCGCCCGCGCTCGTACCTCCGCCCGGAGGAGGCGACGGGGACCTCGCACGCCAGCCGCCACTGCCACTGCAACGAAGTGTTTCAGGTCGGCGACCACACGATGGACTTCGCGTGCGAGGGGACGACGGTCGACCACCGAAACCGTCTCGTGAAGAAGGATTACTCGCCGATTGGTACGTCAAAGGCGAGCTCCTCCATCGTTGGCCGCCGCCACGCCTGCAAGCCGCGCTTCGGCTGTACGGGAGTGGCGGACAGCGAGACCGTCGCTGCCGCGGCCGCCCCAGCAGCCGACGAAGAGACGGCGTAGGAGTATGTATTCGGCTGTTAAAGGCAGAGGTGGGCGATTGTGTGACGCCTGTGGATGTGTGTGTGTCTCCCGCTCTCCCAGATCGTGAGTGTGCGTCTGCGCGGCTCGGCTTTGTAGATGCTGTTCTCTGTGTGTAGGAGTGTACGGATGAGACAGGCTGTGATCCTTCTCTGTTGTACGGTGTGCACCGCCGCCGCCTCCCGCCGCGGTTTGCTCTTTCTTCGTCTCTCACTTCTCTGCGACGTCACAGCCGCTGTCACCTCGTGTCGCCTCTTCTCCTTCTTCATACTCGTACTGCCAGGAGCGCATGCGCGCGTGCACACACACACACACACCCACAGCAAGAGAGGGAAAGGGGTGATAGCCTCCTTGGCTTGCTGATGTACAGTCGTTATTTGGTCTTCTCCATCTTGTGTATTTTTCCCGCCCGTTTTTTCATGCGTTTTACACCCCGGAGATCGCCTGCTCTTCGCGCCCGTGCAGCACGCGCGTTGGCCGCCCTCCCCGTTGCCGTGCCGCTTTCTCGGTCTTCCTCTTCGTGACGTGTGTGCGTGTGTGGACCGCAGAGAGAGACAGGTGCGCCAGCGACACGCGTCTAAGAGATGGGGATCGGGAGAAAGAGACGCGATCCAAGTCTTCACGCGCGTGCATGTGCGTCGACATGGGACGTTAAGCAAGGCAGCATATACATATACATTTGTGTTTTGTATGTGTGTGTATCTGTATATGTAAAGTTGTCCTCCGAGATCCACAAACAGCAGCAATGACGGAGGCAACAGGGAAAGCACATGGCAGCATCCGAGTTGAAACAACTGGAGAGACGGACTGATGTCTGTGTGTCTGCGCGTGTGTATCCGTCCATGTGCCCCTAGGTGGATGCACACAGACTGACACACCCATACACGCACACGTATACGCGGGTAGAGGTGGCCCTCTGCTACCCTGTACCTCCCCTCTATACGTGCGCGTGTACTTTGTGGAGAGGCGGCGATGCCACGCTGGGTAACATCAACGTGCTCGGCTACACAGCCTCCCCTCCCACCCTCTCATTGCGTCACTTCCCTCGGTGACGCCTGGCATCGTGATGCAATCTCCGCCTCACCCATCTTAAATGGACGCCTCGCGATCGACTCATGCGCCGCCACCACTGTCATGACGCATCCCTCCTCGTCCCTGCCTGCTAATTCGCACTATCACCACCACCACCTTCCTTCGTCTTGCATGCGTGTCTCTCGGTTTCCTGCTTGTGCGTCCACTACTCCCACTCCCACTTCCACACACGCGCGCACGTGAGTGTGCCGGATACAGTGTGCACGCATACATACGTATACATCTTCTGTTGTCTTTCTCTCTGTTGGCATCCCCGTCTCTCTCTCTCAGCTTCACGATCGTCTCCCCGCCCCCAAGCCCTCTCTCTCTCTCTCGACGGCCACCTCGTCCATTTCTTTGTGTGGGCGTCTTCGAAGATCCATCCTCCGACTCTTCACCTCTTTTTTCTCTGTGTGTGTGTGCGTGTCTCCGCTCTGGAGGAGGGTATCGATACGAGTCTTGCCAACACATCTGAGCACAACGCCTCCTCCCACCCGAACACAAACACACACACACACACACACACACACACGTTCTCGAGTACGTTTTAGGGCAGCCACACCAAGTGTTGCTCACGCGCATCGTCATCTGCCCCTGCGTGTGCGTGTGTGCATGCGTGTATGGGAAAGTACATGCGCACGTGACCGTGATCACTGTCTGTCTCTCTCTCTCTCGCTCTGTGCGTGCGTGCGTTGTTGTTGCGCACTGCTGTGGTTGTGACTGACGTTGTGCGACAACGCCCTGCTGACACACATGGGGGGGGCGGTGGCGACAGCGGTACTTTCTTCTTGCTCGTTGTTGTTGCTGTTGGCGTTGCCTTGGCGGAGGCTTACGTGCGTGAGTGTGCGTGACCCCTCTCTTCCCTCTTCGCAGGTAAGCGCCCATTCAAGTTCGACTTCGGCATTTGTGTGATTTCGCTTCTCTCGCTTCTCGGTCTGCAGGGCTCCTCACCTCTTTTCCGCTTTAACTTGTTCCTCTCCTGTGCTCACCCCAGCCAGAAGGAGAGGAGGAGACAGAGAGATACCCGCCATCCCACCGCTCCACAGCATCCACTGCAGCGGGTTGCCGTTGACGCAAGCAAGCACAGACGCACACGAGCACAGGGGCTAACACGCATACACCATCTCCGTGCAGCCTTGCGGGGGCTTCTCCTTTTTCGCTGTCCCTCGTTTTCGTTCTCCATCAGCTACTGTCGCCGCACTCGCGGCTACGCACACCAGTGCGTGATATCTAAATTAGGTGCTGCTGCTCTTTTCGCGCCGAAGCAGGTGCCATCATGGGTGTTCCCAAGTTCTTCCGCTGGGCGGCGGAGCGCTTCCCCTCCATCATCACCCCCTTCAAGGACTCGCCACCGCCGGTGGACAACCTCTACCTCGATATCAATGGTATCATCCACAACTGCACGCACCCGAACGATGTCGACGCGACGCGGCGCAGTCCGACAGAGAAGGAGATGATTCAGGCGATGTTCGTCTATCTGGAGAAACTCTTCAACGCTATCCAGCCGCGCAAGTACTTCCTGCTTGCCGTCGATGGTGTCGCGCCGCGCGCGAAAATGAATCAGCAGCGCCAGCGCCGCTACCGCGCCGGTTACGAGATGATGATCGCGCGTGAGGAGGCGCTCGCGATGGGCGAGGAGGTGCCGGAGGAAAAGGACGTGTTCGACAGCAACTGCATCACCCCCGGCACCCCGTTCATGGTGCGCGTGAGCAAGGAGTTTCAGTACTTCATCACCATGAAGCTGTCCACCGATCCGGCGTGGCAGGGGTGCCAGATCATCTTCTCCGGCCACGATTGCCCCGGCGAGGGTGAGCACAAGATCGTCGATTTTATTCGCCGGCGCAAGATGCAGCCGAACTACGACCCCAACGAGACCCACTGCATGTACGGCCTCGACGCCGATCTCGTCATGCTGGCGCTCGCCACGCACGAGCCGCACTTTGTGCTGCTGCGCGAGGTGGTCACGTTCGGCCCCGGCTCTCGCAAGGAGCGGGAGCGGCAGGAGGAGGATGAGGCGAAGGGCCTCGTGAAGGACAAGGCGTACCACAAGGCGGACGAGTTCGTGCTGCTGCACATCAACGTCTTCCGCGACTACCTGCAGCTGGAGGTGAAGGGCTACCTGGCGAAGGCGAAGAGCAGCGTGAGTATCGACTTTGAGCGAGTGATCGACGACTTCGTCTTCATGTGCTTCTTTATCGGCAACGACTTTCTGCCGACGCTGCCGACCATCGGCATTAACGATGGCAGCATACCGGCGCTCCTGCACATCTACGTGGACAACATGCTCAGCAAGAGCAAGTACCTGACGCACAAAGGCGAGATCGACTGGCGCAACGCCGAGGTGTGGTTGAACGAGGTCGGCAAGCTCGAGTTCGAGACGCTGCGCCGACGTCAGCAGGAGGAGGCAGAGTTCCAGAAGAACCGCGCTCGCCGCGACCCTACCCACGAGGTGGACACCGCCTCCGTAATACCTATCACGTCGATCCTGGAGTTCAAACAGCGCTACTACGGCGAGAAGCACGGCTTTGCTGGCGGCTGGGACGCGAACAGCGAAGACATGCAACGACTGCGGGAGCACTACGTGGAGGGGCTCATGTGGGTCATGCATTACTACTATCAAGGCGTGCCTTCATGGAAGTGGTTCTTTCCGCACTACTACGCACCCATGGCGAGCGACATGGTGAACCTCCCCGCTATCGCTGCCCGCGTCTCGTTCGAACTCGGCAAGCCCTTCCAGCCGCACCAGCAGCTGCTGGCCGTGCTGCCGCCCATGTCATACCTGTCCATGCCGAAGGCCTACTGGCCCCTGCTGCGCAGCCCAAGTAGCCCGCTCGCCAAGTACTTGCCCGAGCACATCGTTATTGACCGCGAGGGCGCGCGCGCGCCGTGGGAGGGCATTGTGCTGATCCCCTTCATCGACGAGCGCACGCTGCTCGCCGCCTACGAGTCGGTGCAGAAGAACGTCAGCCCCGAGGACGCCGCGAACAACGTGAATGGCCCCCCGCTGCGGTTCTGCTACGACGGCAAGATGCCGCCGTACGACCTGGAGGATGAGATGTTCGGCTCTCTCCGGAATGTCCTCGTGAGGCGCGAGACATACGCGTTCCCTCACATCGACAAGTTCATTCCGCAGCTGTGCCCTGGCGTGCACGTTGGCACGCGGCAGCTGGAGGGCTTCAGCACCCTCCAGTCGAAGCGCGACCTAATCCAGCCGGTCTTCGAGGCTGGGGTCGTGTCGATCTTTGGCCGTCCCACCAAGAACGACAGTCTCATCCTGCAGATGCGCGACTTCTTCAAGGCCAAGTCAGTCGACCAGGTGGCGACTCTCGTCGGCAAGGAGGTGCTCGTCGGCTTCCCGCACTACAAGCGTGCCCGCATTGCCTCCCTCAAGGATGTGCACAAGTCCATCACTGCTTCGTACAGCAAGGAGGGCACCTTCAGCGGCACCGAGGAGCACAAGAACAACCGCGAAGAGTCGACTGCCTTCGTGAAGGAGGCGGACACGCACGCGCGCTTCATGAAGTCGCAGCTGGGCCTCGCCGTGGAGCAGGTCGAAGTTCTCGTGTACGTGCACCGCTTCAACGGAATGCAGGTGACGCGCAAGGGGCACATTGAACGACACTTCGCCACCACCTGGACGTGCTACCCAATCCAGCTGATCTGCACCTTGGATAACATAGACATGCAGGAGGACAGCCGTTACGTCGAGCGCGACCGCAGCGAAGGTGACAGCGCCTTTGGTGCCCGCTGCGTCTACATCGGTCCTCAGCCCAAGTCGAAGAAGTCGCAGATGGACGTGTACGGCAGCTGTGGCACGGTTGTGACGGCTGGCCAGCACGACACGACGACGCAGCAGGGCGATCAGATGACGGTTCGCCTCAAGGTGTTTCAGGAGCCGCTGCGGCTGCCGGCGGAGCTGCTGCAGTTTGCCGCACAGCGCAACTGGACGGCGCTGCCGCAGGTGGCGATCAGTCTCGACATTTTACCGCACACCTTGACTAGCATCTGTAGCTCCATCGTCACGTCGCCGCAGTTTGGCTCTCGCGAGCTGGGGCTGTGTCTAAAGTTCACTGGGCGGTGCATCGCCAAGGTCGGGTACGCGAAGCTGGTCCAGCACAGTCTGAACCCGTGGTACGTTGGGAACAAGGACATCTTTGCCCGCATGGAAAAGGATACGGAGGACATTGGCTACCACTTGGAGATGGGCGAGAAGGGCGACTTCACGGGCAATTCGAGCAGCAACCGTGGTGGCAGCGGCACGTGGTACTTCTCCCGCGACGCGCAGGAGCTGATCCGTGACTACGTGAAGCGGTTCCGCCCACTCATCCAGTACATCGAGGCGGGCGGCGTAAACTCGAACAGCGTTGAGCCGCAGCGGTTCCTGACGGGCAAGTGGCGCGACAGGGATGTCGACGACGTGCTAACGGAGATCGAGACATTCTTAATCGAGTCGGGGCTGCGCGAAACGCCGATGATCACGGCCACGGAGGAGGCGTTTCCGCAGCAGCTGCTCGAGCAGCTCGAGGCGTCGCTGCAGGAGCAGCAGAACCGCAGCTTCAAGGAGCTCTCGTTGCGGCAGGTAAGCCGCAATCAGCTCTACTTTCCTGTCACGCGCAGCAGCTGCGGCCATCTCGTGCCGCTACCACTGCCGCAGGAGCAGACTTTCTACCTGGGCTCGCGGGTCGCGAACTGCCGCGCTACGGGCATTGTTCCCTTCGGCACGCAAGGCACGATCGTGCGCTTGCTGGCCAGCGGCAGGGAAGCAGAGGTCGTCTACGATACCCCCTTCACGGGAGGCACGCGACTCGATGGCCGCCTCAAGGACACTCGCGCCGCCATCACGAAGCTGTCGGCGCTGCTTGTACTCAAGTCGACGGATGCGCCGCAGCCACAGCTGCAACCTCAGACGCAGCCGGACATGAGGGCCGCTGCGGCCGCCACCACGAACGGGTCGGCCAAGCTGCGGGAGCTGGAATTCCTCCTGCAGGCGAACGGCATTCACGTGGACCCCTCGGGCAAGTCCACGGTGTCGCCGCCATCGCTGCCTGCAGCGTTTCAGAGCCCCACAAGTGCCGCGGCTCGCGCTGCGCCGGCCGACTCTGGTGCGAGCCATAGCAGCACCGCAGGCGCCGGTGCAAGCGTTGTGCCGCGGCCGCGCAGTGCCGCTGCGACGGAGCAGACGCCGGCACCAGCGACACTAGGCAAGCGCGCCACCCCTGCCTCCGCCACCGCCCACTTGTCCTCAACGTCTTCGGTGACGCCAATCACCAGAGAGACCCACAGCAGTCCCGCGAGCCTCAAAATCACGGCTGCCCCAGGGAGCAGCGGGATCAGCCTTCAAGACTTGGCCAAACACTTGCCGGCCTCCACATCCCAGCGCTCGCCCGCCACTGTCGCCTCGCCGGCTGGCCACGCTCCAGCGTCGGGTGCAGTTGCGGCAACAACGGCGGCGGCGCTCAGCGGCATCACCATCCCGGCCCCCAAGTCTGCGCAGCAGCACCAACACCCGATGCAGCCCGCTTCGCCGCCGGCGACGACAGCTGTGGCCTCGCCAAGCCAAAGCAATGAGTCGAACGAGACTTCCCCCGGCTCAAACACGCGCCGCAAGTCGCGCGACCTGCACGTCATCCCAGACGACTTCGTCAGTGGACGGTTCAAGATCAAGTACACGAACACGGGCTCGCTGTTCCGCAGCTGGCTGGACACCTTCACGGCGGAGGCGGTGCGCAAGACCCTCGCCGAGCTGGAGGCGGAGGGGAATGCGAATCCCCTGTGAAGGCTGCGTAAGGATGCGCGCGCGCTAGTCAGCGCGTATGCGTGGGTGCGTGCCACTGTTGTCGTCGACGCGCATGATCGCCTCTGTGTGCGCTTCTCTATCAGTGTTGTTTCGTTTTGCTGTGTCGCGTCTGCCGTCTTCCGTGTCTCACCAGCGCCCTCCCCTTCCCCCATTTTCTGTTGTCTTCGATCGATGATGGTTGTTTTCCGTGCGTGTGCCACCACCACTAGCACCAGCACCATCACACCCGTCCCTCATCCTCTGCCTGCCTCCGTCCCCTAGCCGGTGTGCCTGCCCCCATCGTCTTCTCTACACAGCGAGGAAGTGTACGCGTGTGCGGCTTACGTGCTCATGTGGTTGCATCAGCGTCGCTCGTGCCTCCTGATGCTATCGCTCCCTCCCGCGAGAGCGATGGTGCTCTGCGATGACACGATGAGATCAGCGAAACGAACGGAGCGAGCGCAGCCATAATAGCGGTACGTGAGAGGAAAGGAAGAGGGTTGTACCTGTGCGGCCTCGCCCTCCCTCTCCGCTCTCCGCTCTCCGCTCTCCGTAATGGTGAGTCGCGTAGGACGTGTCTGTAGCCTCTCCCTCTCGTCACCACCTCCAACACTTCTCTGGTTGCTTTTCAAGCGCGCACGGGCGCGCTCTTTCTGTGTATGTTGTTGTCTGTAGGAGGGCGCTCATGTGTTGGCGTGCCGCGGGCGTCTTGTGCCCTCCTTCCCCCCTTCCATCCTTGTCACTGTTCTATCTTAACACACGCAGCAGAAATGCCATGACGAAGGATGGGGAAGCAGCAGCAACACCATACCCATCACAGGCCACTCGCGTGTGTGATCTGGTGAGGTCGGCGGCAGAGCTGCATGCGCGTGCGTGTTGATGTGGCCTCCTTCGCTTGCCCTTCGTCTTCCTTGCCCATCCCCTCCACTATATTGCTCTCACATGCCAGCTACACCCCCCAACGCCTACGGACAAGTAGTACCTCGTCAAGGTGTATCCGGAGTGAGGGGGGAGGGGTGGGGTGGGAGTCCTTTGCTGCGAGCTGCATCCACGTGCGTGTGCGTGCACCTTTTCGGGCATGTCTGACCGCCATTTCTCCATCAGAGCGCTACCCGGAGAGGGGACTCGAGACTCACGCACCTTTAGCTGTTGCCGCCAAGTCGCCCCTCTCCTGTCCTTTCTCTCTCCGTCGTCTCCGCGAAGACGGCTCCTTTCCTATCCATGCATGGACGTCCACACACACACACACACACACACACACACACGAACACGACGACGACAGGCAGGAACGCCTCGCTTTTTGTTTAGCGATCGCTGTGCGCCACCACCTCTTGCTCTTCTTGCCCCTCGTCTTGTTACGCATGCTCTCACGGCCTTCGTCTTGTCAAGAATCACGCACAGCACACACACCCGCCACGCACGTTCTCTCTCTTTTCCCCACTCACCCGCGTGTGTCTGCGTGTTGCTGTCGTGCTCTCGTGTAGAGGCGCTCGCGGAGGCGGTTGACCGCTGCTTCTCCCTCTCCCTGCCGCCGTCGCCGCCCTTTCCCGCCATACATACACGCTTTACTGTGAGAAAGTCACCGCCACACCGTTGTCGGCCCCTCGATCTCACAGCCGCCCGAATCGAGAGCATCGGTCGTATCCCCATCGCAGTCTTTGAGCTAGTAGTAGCTCCTTACGTACACACAAACACACATCGCGGACGGCTCCCTCCCGTCTCCCCACTCTCGCCTGCATGGAACACCGCCCACATAGAGTCATCCTATACAACTGACACGAAGAGAGGCACGAATGGACCCGTTGGCGGGACTCACGACGGAGTCGCGAAATGTGATCGACAACTTCTTCCGCTGGTCGCGCCTCTCCCTCGACAAGTTCAAGCGCGACTTGACCGTCGAGGCAAGCGCGTTTCAAGCCGGCAACTTGTGGCGGGAGCAATACACAAAGGCGGAGGTGGTGCAGATGCTGAATGGACAGCTGGCGTTGATGCTCGGTGTCGTGGACACGCAGATGGAGGGAACGACGGCGGCCTCAGCCGAGCTCATGCGCGCGGTGCTGCGCGAGGCTGACCGGCAGCGGTTGACTCTGGACATTGACGTGAAATCGGTGCTGAACAACGCCGGCGGCGTGAACGCGATGGGGGAGCACGGCCGCCAGTTAATGAGCGGTCCGACAGGGCGTTTGGCGCCCCTCACCGTGGAGGAGGCCTCTGGGGAGGCGGCACGGCAACTGGCAGAGGCGAACGCAGAGGTGAAGCGGCTACAGGCGAAACTGCAGCAAGTGACAGACGCCTATACACAGGTGATGAGGGGCCGCTCGTCGGACACGGAGAACTTGCTGTCGATGCAGGATGCGATGAACGACAAGGAGCGCCTTGCCGCCGAGCTGGCGCGCCGGTGCCAGGGACAGGACCCATCGCTCGTGGCGACCGTGCAGGAGCTGCGCGCCGAGGTGGCTGAGGCGAAGCGAGAGCTCGCCGCGCGGCTGCACCAGTCGACGCAGTATCAGCAAGTGAAGCATCTCCTGGCACAGCGCAACGAGCAGCTCAAGATGATGCGTGAGCGGTTGGCTGCTTACGATCCGTCGTTCGCCCGTTACGGCGACGATATCAATGCCGAGGACGACTGAGCGCGAGATGGCGGTGGCTTCGTAGAGAATGGAGTGGACGGGGTGGACGGGGTGGAAGGGTTGCGATGAGGAAGAGGAGGTGAGGAGTCGAACAGCAGGCGACACTGCTTGCTTGCATGTGACCCCGTGTCTGCGTGTGTGTGTTTGTTGCGCTCGGCACGGGCAGATGGACGGTGAGCAGCCGCTTTTGTGTGCCCTTTCCCCGGTTGCGTGCTCTTCTCCTTGCCGCCTTGCATGTGTGTGCGTGTGCATCTCCTGTCTGTTTCCTCCCTCCCTTTCACGTCCATCCTCTCGCACGACGACTCCTCCGTCCGCGCCGCCCGCCATCCCTTTCACTCAAACCCGAGTGGATGACGGTGCCTAAGTCAGCGACTGCGTTTCGCCTTGCCGCACCTCTTTCGCCTTATCTCTCGCTCGCTCTCCCTTCCAAGGACGTGCCGCGCCCCCGACCCCCGCCCCCGCCTCTGTCCCGGTGCTTTCATATGTGCGTGATGGGGGTGTATGCGCCTCTTCCTCCCTCCCCATGCGTGTGCACGTATGTGTGCGTCTTCGAAGTGAAGGCACGGACAACCCCCCTCCCTGCATAAATACGCACATCCGCCTACAGGACCTGCGCAAACACTGGGCCACTTGCCCACGGACGGTTTTCTCCCTCCCCTTCGTCTCTCTTCATCGTCAAGCGCACCCTGCAAGACCCGCCCGCCCCGCGAACAGTGTCAACGAGACCACGACAACGGCGACTACCATCGCTGGCGTTGTCCCCTCATCAGCCATTATGCATGTATGCCTGCCTGGGAGGTGACAGTAGCTGCGTGCGTGTCTTGCTCTCTGGGTACCTACCCTGAGTAGGATTCTGCGCGCAACCGCAGCAACAGCCACAGCTCTTTGAGTCGCCTCCCATCCACCCTCTCTTCTCTTCTCCCTGCATGCTCTGGTGCTCACGACGACGACCACCACCACTAGGGCTAAAGCGTACGCACACATACACGCACGCACACGCACACATACACGCACACACAGGCGCAGAGTCTGTCTCATGCGCTGAGGAAAAGGGAGGCGGGCAAGAGCCCTTGCATTCAAGCAACAGCAGCAGTCCTGCAGGACATCTCTCGCGCGTAGCTTCTCTCATTTCCTTCCGCACTGTGCGAGCATACCCGTCAGTGCCTCCTTCCTCCCTATCTACGTCTCTCTCTTCGTGTGTGTGTGTGTACTGGTGCCTCCCTCCCTACCCCTTCTCCCCCCCCAAAAAAAACGCCTTTGCTGAGCTTCGGGCACGAGTCGGGACATCTGCGCGCGCGGCACCGCCGCCGAAGGTACTCCGGCACACCTCTTCGATACTTCCTCTCACCCTCTTTTCCCTTTCTGTGTGTGTGTATCATTGGTGTGTGCGTGTGCGTGTGTCGTTGACATCCGCCGTTACAACGCGCTCGCTCTCGCCCACACGCCCGCACGCACGCTTTTCGGAGAAAGCGCTGGAAATGCCGGACACGCATGGCGCTGTGAACCCGAAGGCGCTTTCACGATTGGATGCCCTTCCAGGCTCACTCGGCAAGGTGTCACTGTGCGCGGCCGTCATGCTCGGCATCACCACCTACGCCAACGTACGGAAATGGCTGGCACAGCGTGCCGCCGCCTCCGCGGCGGCGGAAGACAAGGCAGCGATCTCCAAGTGGGGGCAGCGAAAGGGCGCGCCGAGGGAGGCAGCGTCGAGCAGTAAGGCAAAGGGAGCGGGTCCGTCCTCCGCTGGTGGCCGCACGAGTGCTGGTGGTGGTGGTGCTGGCAATGACAGCGAGATGGTGGTAGCGGGCAGCAGCGGCAGCGCTGGTGGGGTGGCAGCGACGGGGACGCGAACCCCCCCGGAGCGGCCTCAGCTGCCACCGCGAAACTACTTCACTGCTCGCGCCTCCATGCACGTGAAGCGGCACAATGCGAAGCTGATGGAGTGGTACGACGCCCAGCTCGGCATTCAGCTGCCCTTCTCCCCCGTCTTCGAGTTGAAGCAAGAGGAGCGGCAGGCGCCGCTGATCCTGCTAACCTTCCGCACGGTGCGGGAGCCAACGCACCGCATGGCGGTCACTATCGAGGAGCTCTACGAGCCACAGACAGCGGCGGCGTATAGAGAGGCTAGTCTCGGCCGGATTGCCGACTGCGCCAAGATTGTAGGACAATCGACCGCGCGCATTGGTAGCAAGGATCACCCAGCAGCGGAGTACTGCTACGTCGATGACCACCGGGTCATGAACTGTGTCTTCTCCATCTTCGTAGTACACGAGCGGCTCGCGGTGACGGTGCAGTACGTGGCCCCGACGCGCGTGCGCAGCGTGATGCCGACAGCCGTCTACGACATTGTGCGCTTCCTCGCCTTTGCCACGCCGTCTCCGTCGCCGTCGTACCTTCTCGTGTCTGAACCGCGGCTAGGCCTGGGGTACCACCTGCCCCTGGACTTCCTTGTCCACGAGGGCCTTGCGGAGAGCGACGGCGTCGAGGACCGCCTTTTCACCTCCTCTATGACTGCCGGTGGTGGCGGGCTCCTGTCAACCTTTTCCGGCGGCATCAATGCACCCCAGCCGTACACACGAGGTACTGCAGGTGCGGACGGGGCCGCGTATCCGCCCTACTGCCGTCCCTCCTACTACTACGTTGGCCACGGTGGCGGCGGCTGCGATGAAGGCGCGTGGATGGTGCCATACGCAACGGCGATGAGTCGTGGAGGTCGTCGCATGGGACTCATTGCTTCGTACGAGCCAGCGGGTGTCTCCACGGCGACGGGCACCCTCGACGGCGGCGGCGCGGCAGGTGCGACGGGTGGCAGCGGGGTCCCGTATGCATGGCAAACGTACCTCGAACAGCAGGTGTGCAAGGCTGTGCGCCAGTTGGGCCTCGTGCTCGGCAGCAGCGATGACAACCGTGCACCGCACGTCGTCTTTCAGGCCCCCAACGCCGCGCACCCGCCTTCGCGCCAGACGTTGCTGGTAGAGCCGTACCCGCTGTCGATCGCGCTCAAGGGGAACTTCAGCGCTGGTGACGACACCCGCGAGGAGGACAGCGACGCAGTGGCGCTCGTCACCGCCTTCTCCCTCTTCCGCGAAGTGCGCGTGGACGTTAACAGTGCCTATCTGACCCTCGTCCCGGACGCATTAGAGAGCGCTGCTGCTGCGGCGGCCGCTGCTCGCTCGCGGTCTTCCACGGGGGTGGCTGACTTGACTGCTGGCACGGTCAAGGCGTACTGGAGCGCCTTCTACGTGCCCGTCGGCACGGCATGCGTGAGTTTCCACTTCATTGCCTCGGCGCTGCGGCACACCTCCACGGAGTTTGTTTCGTTTTGCGCCACCGTCATGAACTCTGTGTCACTCGGCAACCACTACGGCCAGAGCGTGTCGGTGCTGTACTGCAATATCCGGCATGACGTGCTGCCCTTCCGTCTGTCGCTGCCGCCGACTGGGATGGCGACTGTCGAGGAGCCCATGCTGGCTGATCCGCTCTGTGTGGTGCAGGCCACGTACGGGGTGGAGAAGGTCGGCGTGACAGTGCGCGTCTTTCCGCTCTTCACGTCTACCACGTCACCGGTAGAGGACGGCAGCAGTGGCGGCGGTGGTACTGGCTTTGCTGCGGCCACGGCAACGACGGACGGCCGGCCTCCAACGCCGTCCAAGGCGCTCCCGCCGCGCCCCATTGCAGAGCGCCGAGGTACTCGTCAGCGCTCCATCTTCCGACAACTGCAGCACATGATCCGCTACTACCTTGCTCAGTTCCCTGGCGGCGTGCACATTGTGTCACAGGAGCGCACTACGATGAACGCGATGCCGGCCGTCCGTGTGTGCTTCAAGCCTCTGTGGTACGCGGGGGACATTGGGGACGGAGGCGCGCAACGCATCGGCGGGGGTAGCGGCAGCGCCGTGCCACCGGCGCCCTCTGTGACCAGCTGGGACGAGGGTTGTGGCGTTGGTGGTGGCGGTGGCAGCTCGCAGGTCACGTCCGACTGGGTAGGTGCCCGGGATGCCCTGTTGGAAGAGGAGATTGGTCAGCTGAACCCCTTCGCGCAGTACTTCCCACCTCCACCCCCGCCAGCGAGCTACCTCTGGGGCCAGCAACAGCAGCCACAACCCACGCCTGCGTCCTCCGGCACGACCGGGAAGGCGAGCACTCCAGTGACAGCTGCGTCGTTGCGGAAGGCCGCTGCCGCCGCTGCCGCCGGTGCTGCGGCGAGTGGTGGTGCCGAGGCAAGCACGAGGGGCGATCAGGAGAGTCAGCCCTTCTACGGACCGCGTGGTGACGAGTCTCAGCGCTCGCAAGAGGAGCTGGACGACCCACTGCGCGTCGCCATCGTCGTCTGCTGCGAGGGCAATGCCTTCCTCTTCCAGGCTTCTGCCTCCGAGTACACGCTGGGCATGTCAGTGCAGGCGGTTCAAACGCTTGCGATGTACTTGGCACCCATTCCGCGCGGTAACTGAAGCGTTGAAGAGGGGGGGGGCAAGGGGGAGGGGGAGTGGACGCCATGGGGATTGACGCGATGCGCGATGCGCGTGGCGGTGGTCGCTGTGGAGGTGGGCAAGGGAGGAGAGGGAGGACGTGGCACGACCACGGCGCACCTCGCCGCTGCTCTCCTTGTTTCACAGTGGACACGTGGCACCGATGTATTCCTCCCCCTCCCCCCACGAGCCTTTCCGTCGCGGTTCTCCACCCATTTGACTCTCTGTCCGATGTGCGCCGATGTCGTGTGCCTCTTCCTTGATATTCTCGATTCTCGTAGTGCCGAAGGTCTTGGGCGCTCGCACGTATTGCCTTTGAGCAGCTCTCCTCGCCCCCCTCCCCCCACTTGTTTGTTCTTTGCGGTTGTTGCTGCGCATCGGTGCATGAGAATGCACATGCGTCCGAGATGGCGCACCCACGCGCACCTCGCTCGCTCGGGTTCTGATTCTTCACGTGCGTGTGCTTGCGTGCAGCAGGACGGATGATGGTGATGGTGATGAGGTGCGTACAATCCCGAACTTCGAATCGAGACAGAGAACAGCCGCCACAAGAAGGGTATGGAACGCCACTCAAGAAGACAGGCCGAAGAAAGGGTGTGTGTAGTGTGTGTGGGGGCGGACACCGCTTCGCCAGACCCCCCTCCTCACCTCCGCGCCTCTTTTCTGACGAAAGACCGCATATTTCGCCCGCCGCCTCCCCTTCATGTGCACCGATACATGCACGTGTGGGCGTCTGCCCATGCTTGTTGCTCTTGCGGCACTCTGCCCCTCCCCTCTTCCCTCCCTCCCTCTCTCTCCCTCTCCCTTTCTCTCGCTCACCGCCAATCGGCCGCACGACCTACGTCCACGTCCTTCTATGTGTTGAAGGTGTTTCCGTGCTTGCATGTGAAGGAGCAACGCAACAAGGGACGCAAATCACGAGACGCGCAGTGCTGCAACATACAGAGAAAAGGAAACTCACCCACCCGCTCGCCTGCTTACTCGCACAGGCACTCGACGGCGCTCCACCATCGACGTTAGCTACACAAGGGCACCCACACCCACACACACGCGGACATACAACAAGTAGGCAACATGGGCATCATATTAAACATGAGCGTGCATGGTCTCATGATCATCCCGCTGGCCGCCATGGTGAAGGGGCACAACATCTCGCTGAGAAGACTGGCGAAACTGAGCATTGTGATGGCCGCGGTGCAGCTAGCGCAGTCCACCATCACCATGGCGGTGCCGCCTGACGTGGTGGTGGCGCAGGTTTGCGTGCAGGGCGCGCTGCTGCCGCTGGTGACGGTCGCGTTTTGTTTCTTCATCTTGAACGACGCCAAGGCGGCTAAGGTAATGCACCTGCACGACTGCGGGGACGGCGATACAGGTGCGGCGGTGGCGACGATGTGGTGCCTGTGCTACACCGTGCTCTTCCGCTGGTTCCCATGGTACCACTCGATGTCTAGTCGCGGCTTCGAGGCGGCCAATTTGGCGTGTGGCGCCGAGGCATACCTTACCCTTATCACGATGCTGGCCATGTGCCGCAGCTTCACTACCGGGCAGTCTGTGGCCGCGACGGCTGCGTGGGGGCTGCACGCCATCGGTGCCGTTGTTGGCGCCGCGTCAGGCATGCCGATGGCGGGTACGGTCTTGATGACTGCCTTGATGACGGCGGCGTCGGCCACCGTCTTCCGTGCCCCGGCGGAGGGGAGGGGGAACAAGGAAGATTAGCGGGCAAGGCGCTCAGCCAACGATGGCAGATGGCTACATCGTTGATTGTCGTGTTGCTGGTGCGCGTGCGCTTCCTTATGATTATCGGTTTCCGAAGGCGAGGTTGTGTGGCTGCTGTCCTCGCTTCCTCCCACCTCTTTTCGCTGTGGCTGTTCTGCCTGCCAAGCGAGACAAGCGCATGCACTGAAGTGCACCCCGAAGCGGCGTCGCCCTCCACCATCTTTTCCCCCTCGAACTGGAGACGTGTGCACCGGTGCCACACCCCACTCAGACGCCGCTTAACGTAACAGGGAAGAAGAATGCAGAGGCAGTAAGCAAGGTAGGCGTGGCGCAGCGGACACGACGCGAGTTCTGGATCTCGGCCCCGCACCCGGTAGCTCCACGGCTGTGCATCTCAAGGAGAAGGGGCGCTCCGCAGGTGCAGCTTGGCAATGCCCTTGTCTCCCTCTTGGCTTTCGCCCCCCTCCCCTCCTCTCCCTTCCCGGGGGGGGGAGGGAGGAACCCCATAGAGCCGAAACGGGCGAAGGCAGACGGGCGCGTTTCCGTTGATAGAGATTCTGAGCACCACCCCATCTCTTCCCTCCTCCTTTCTCCTCCCTTCATCTTTTACAGGGAGCAGCCTCACTGTTGCCCGTCGCCACCCACATATACCCACACAAACACCACACACACACACGTACACACTCGCCCATGAAGCACTCCACGGTGGCCCCGTCCTCGTCGCTAGAGCTGACGAAGAAGCCGTTTCTGGCAGACATCCTCCGCAAGGCTGCGGAGCGGCTCTGCCACAAGCAGCTGTGGCGTGTTGCGAGCCAGCTGGAGCGTTTCCCATCGCCTGCCTCGGCAGACATGGTGCGCGATGCGCTGCGGGACATTTCCGTCTTCCTCTCCGACGAGGATTACGCGCACATGTGCGAGGCCTACGCCACCGGCGCCACTGACGGACAGCAGGGTTGTAGGATGATCGACACGTCGGCTCTCATTGAGAGTCTGAGCACAGCCTCGCTGACGTCGCGCAGGAAGCACGTGGTGGACCTTGTTATCCGCAAGCTAGACCCCAAGGGCACCGGTACTATCTCCTACATGACCCTAAGTGACCACTACGACGTGCTGCGGCATCCAGAGGTGCGAAACGGCGCGCGCTCCGAGGACGATGTGTTGCTTGCTTTCTTCGACAACTTCTGCGCGGCCGACGGCACACCCATGGTGCAGCTGACAGCGGCAGAGATGCGCATGTACTGCGTCGGTGTTTCGATGCGGATCAAGGATGACACCGACTTCGAGCTGTGGTGCACGCGGGCGTTTTGCCTCGATCGACCGAAGCTAGATCAGAGCCAGGCGACGGTGCAGCTGACCGGCTCGCGCAGCCACTCCCGTCTGAGCCGTCTGCTTGGCGAGGGCCGCCAGCACCCGCTCTACACGACAACAAACGAGGAGTACGGAAAGGAGTCGACACCCTCGGACTACAAGCTGCCGCAGCACGGCCGCCCGCAGCAGTTCACGCGCAACTTGAAGCAGCGCACCGGTGGGGCGACATCTATGAACATGTAGGCTGGGATGGAGGGAGAAGGAAACAAGCTAGGCCATCGCTCGAGTCTGGCAGCAACTCTGCGCGGACGTGCCTGCACAAACACACGTGTGTGCGCCAAGCTGAGGTTCAGCATGTAAAATAGGAAAAAGGGTGCGTGCACGTGGGTCCGTGTGTGTTGGGTGTTGTCTTCATGGCGAAGGAGGGGAGGGGGAGGGGGGGGGGCGTGCGCCGAGTTCTTCTACCCCCTCTCTTTTGTCCTGTGAGCGTCTCAGCCACCCCCCGCGCCTTCCATGAACGCCTTACCCACACACCGACACATCGCCTATCCCGGCACGAGGACGAATAACACCAACAATAAAAGCGGATATGCGAAGAGGACCGCCACACATGAAAGGAGGGAGCGGCAAGAGCCACTCCGAACACCTTTGCTTTCATCCCGGTCACGCACCTCGGAGATCCTTCCCCTCCCCTCGGCCCCATCCTCCCTCACCGAAGCTTCCCACACCGGTGAAGAGAGCGGCGATGCGGCGCTGCAGACGGGCCGCGATGCGCTTGTTGCGCTCCTGCCCTTGCCTGGCGCATCCCTCCTCTTCGCTTCTCTCTTTCCCGTTGGTACTTCCATCCCGCCTCCCTCCACCCGACACCCCAACACACACGCACACACAAGCGTAGACACGGCTGATCAGCAGCAACCAAAGCAATCATCGTCCCTCGGAGCATGTGTGGGGAGACGCACGCGTAGGAGCATGCGCACACAGATCCACGCCCGCAGACAAGAAGGTACATCTGCACCGAAACAACGATCGAAGGCCAACACGCCGCCGCTCAGAGAAGGCGGGAGTGTTCGTACACACACACACACACAGATAGAGGAGCAGGGTAGCATAGCGCCTGCATACACGTTTTTCGAGATGGCGAATGACGTAGAGGTGGACTTTGTGCTCGTGCGCGGGCCTTGGTCGCTGGACCGGCGCATGCGCGTCACACTCCCGAGTAACGGTACACCCGTGACGGTGGGTCGCGCCACGCACTGCGCGGTACTACTTGATCCGTCTCTGCTCTTCTCCTCCCAGGTGCAGTGCAGCCTCTTCGCCATGCAGGTGAAGAGCGTGGCAACAGCACCGTCAACGTCAACCGCAACCACTGCCACCGAAACCCCGATGACGGCCGACGCCAGCTCCACGCCTAACCATGCCTGTGCTGGTGGCACAGCTCCGCACTGCGAGGACACACCCATCGACGCAGCCGACACGCTAAGCACCCCGCGCCATCAGCCTACCCTCCGTGATGGCGGGCACGTCGACCGCACCACTCGAGTGTACATAACGGACATGTGCAGCTCGAACGGGACCTTCGTGAACGGCATTCGCATTAGCGGCACCGACCCGACCGAGCTGAATCACGGCGACGTGTGCATCTTTGGCGGCATGCGTGACGTGGCCGTGGGCGAGGCTCTTCCGCCAGACGCCTACGACGGCCCTGAGCTAGTGCAGTGGCGCGTGGACTTGCGCCTGTCGGCGGAGCGGCCGCCGGAGACGTTCGAGTACACATCCACGCCGCTGGTACTGCCGGCGAGGGGCGTGCTAGAGGTGGAGGAGCGTGCGCTGTTGGACACGGCCCAGCGCTCACTTGCGAAGCCGATGCCGTCGTCAATGCGCACGCCAGCCTCGGCGACGCCAGCGGCTGCTACCGTGGCGGCGGTGGTAGAGCAGCGTTCCCTTGACCCAGCGGTGGCGGGCTCAGCTGCTCATTGCTTGACTGCCTTCGACATCCGATGCGACACGTCCCCTCGCGGTGTACCGCAGCAGCTATTCACCTCGCCGATTTCTCATGAAAAGGACGCGACGCGAGAGGCGGCGGAAGAAGTGGAGGAGGCGCAGAAGCCTAGTAGCAGCGGACGGCGCAGCGTGTCCCTAGTCGCTTCGCAGGACGCACGGGTGACTTCCATGGAGGCGGTAGAGGAGACGAGCGGTGTGGAAGACACAGCCGACAGTATTCACACGCCTTTGGCTGATCCCGTCGCCATAGCTGTCCCTGCTGAACCACCTGCTGCAGTCGTGTACGACGCAGTGCGGCTTGGCAACGTCAGCTACGACGCACGTGGGGTGGCGAGGGAGGAGCGCGACCTGGAGGCGGACGCAGATGCTGACGTCGACAGGGACGTTGAGTCGGCCACACCGAGCGGCAAGCAACGCCGTCGTGACTCGCCCGCATCGGCAACTCCGCCGAAGCAAAAGCGGGTACGCCACGAGGATGCTGCCGTCGTTGCGCCGACCCAGCTCACGTTCACGCCGATGCACATCAAGTGGACGATGCCGAACCCCAACGAGATGTGGTCGCGTCTTCAGCGGTCACCGTCGGACAAGGCCGCTGCTGCTGCTGCTGCACCCCACGACAGTGGTGCGAGTGGCAGAGCGACGAAACCTTTCTATGTCATGCTCCCTGTGACGTCTCTGGCAACGGTTGTTGTCTGCCCGGAGCGGCTGGGCATCGCTGTAGAGCTGAAGGACGGGTGCCAGCTGCCCCTCGTGGACGCCGCGGTGCTGAGCGGGTCGGCGGAGAGCCGGTGGGTGGTGTGGGAGTTGTCGCAGCGGACCGCAGCTGTGCCGGTTCCCGCTGATGAAGCCCGAAGCAGCGGTCGCGGCCGCTCTAAAGTGACCAAGGGCAACGCACGCAGGGCCTGCAAGAGGACGGAGAAGACTCCCTCTGTAGCGGCGGAGCCGACTCATACTGCGACTGCTGATGTGGAGAAGTCGCCGCTAACGCCCGCCGCGCGCTTCGAGGCGTGGCTTATGCACTTTAAGCTGTACTACGCAGCGCAGAAGGTGCCAGCGCCGGTTGTTGTGGATGGCGCTGCCTTCGACGTGATCTTGTCCCCTTCTCTTGCTGCACCCTCCAGCGCCGTCTCCGCGTGAGCAACAGCAGCAGCGAGATAGAGGGAGATGCTCCACAAACGTGCTCTGTGGAGGATTTGGGAGGAGAGTGAAGTGTGTCTCAGACCTCGCGCGTTTCTGTCCACGTGCGTATGTGCATGTGTCTTTGTGCGCCTCCCTCTCTCTGCGAGGTCACCCGGCCTCCCTCGCGGCCACCTCCGACCATCCACCGTTGAGTTACTCCGGCAGCAGCTGCCGCTGCCCCTTCGCTTCCTCCTCCGAGGCAACGCTTCATAGAGCCGCCATTCTGTACATCTTTTTTCTCCCCTGATGCGACTGAGGCGGTGAGCGGGATGTGCGCGCGAGTGCGTTCGCCCGCCTCGAGCGTTCCTTGTCGTTCATGTCGTCTTTTGCCTGTTCTCCGGGGACACGTGCGTTGTACACACCCCTCCCGCCCACCCCTTCGCTGCCTCACACGCGAGGGGGTATAGAGAGCGAGCAAAAAGAAGCAGCAGCGACATGACACCAGTAAACACGTGAGCGCCGGCGGGTTTGCGGTGGCAGCTGCGCACCCTTCCGTGCGCAAGCCCCCCCCCTCTGCGAGCACGTTTCCTTCGGTGAGTCCGCCGCGGAGCTCCTGCTCTGCCGCGCACTCCATGCGTCGAGGCACCGAATCTCGTACACGTCTCTAGTCGTGATGCCTACTGCTGCTGCCATCGAGCCTGACCTTCATCCTCCTCCTGTCGGCTGCCTCCATCAACTCGTACTCGTTCGCCCAACACGCACACGTAACCATGCACACACACACACACGTCTTCACAGCCCTGCGGAGTCAGAGTGCCCAAGGTGCACACTGATGCTGATGCCACGGTAGCATATCCGGATGTTGGCTGCATCGGCCGCGCCTTCGACCCTGATCGGGTCGCGGGTTCGATTCCCGCGCTGACGTGATTTGTTTGAGAAAAAGCGAGAGCCGCGATGAGCTCAGCTGGTGCTGGGTGCGGGCTTCAAACCCGTAGGTGAGTTGCTCTCACAGCCGTTCGATTCGGCCTTCGTGGCGTGCCATTTTTCTTTTCGCTCCTAACGCACACCATCTCCACGTGCGTCGCTACGTAGGTGAATCGCAGCCCTCCCCCTCCAACGGCCCAGGGGCAGATATATCCGTTCCAGCAGCGGGTGATGATGCGCCATAGCGACGTCGTCGAGGATCGCCGGCTGTTGATTGTCAGTCGTTTCTGTTCTCGCAGGACTTCAAAAAGTACGCGCTGCCGGTGTGATACTGACTTGCCTCTCTCTCCATGCTCGCTCATCGCTGCCCTCCGCCTTTCGCCCCTTTTTCTCTGGCTGAGCACGTCTACAGTATGATGAACGATCCCGCCTCGCTATCCACACACAACGACACATAGCCCTCCACATACATCCATGCCATCTGCACCAGCGTCATCGTCTCCGGCGTCGCCACCTCAGCACGTGGTGCTCGAGGATGATGGTGAGTACTTCGACGAGGACCCCACCGTAGGCAGAGGCGTGCCGAAGGACACGGCGGGCGAGATGGCGTGGAAGCCGATGCAGCCAGTTGCCGCTTCGGATGGTTTCATGGCGGCCATCAAACAGAGCCTGTTGGGCGCCAAAGGCCCTGCTCCCCCCACAACCCAGTAGGACGCGTGCGTATGGGCTTGTGTGCTCGTACCACTGGTTTTCGCTCCGTCCACGCAGCCGCACACACCCGGGTACACATGCGCGCGCCCATCACTCCATCTTGGCCCCCCTCCACTGCGTCGATATTCTCATGGTGAGCGGCGGGTCGCGGTGGTGATGGTAGGGAGGGACGCGAAGGGGATGAGCACGCGCCCGTGCGCGTGCCAATCCTCCATCACCGTTTCCATCGCTGAGCAGCGGCAGCGAAAGGGATACGGCACGAAAGGCGCATGAATGCCCAACAGAGAGAGGCGGGGAGGGCGTCTAAGAAAGGAGAGCGATTAAAGGGATGACGAAGGGCGTGTGCGTATGTGTGTGTGTGTGTAGTGGGTGCACGCCATAGACGGATACGCCTGTGCCCCTCACACAAGCGGGCTGCTCTTCCATCCTTCCCCAATGTGGCACTGCTTGCGCGATTCACTTCCTTTTTTCGGCAGTCTCTCTCTCTCTGTCTGTCTGTGTTTACACGCTGCTGTCAGCGCGCTCGGCCAAAGCAGCGGATCATCGTAGACATGCACGCATCCTCCTCTCGCCCTCTCTCTCCGTCCACCACGCACTCATAGACAGGCTAGCAGGCGCATGCCCGTGCCTCTGCCGTGCTTTCGCAGCCTTCCTCCATCCCTTTCGTGCTTCTCTTCTGTATGTGTGTTGTTGTACTTGCGCGCCTCATCTCTCCTTGGTCTCCCCTCCCCCCTTTGACCTCTCGTCCTCACCCTCACCCGCACAACGTAGATGCTCCCCAGGGCGACGAGTGAGCAGCGCACGCGGCAGCATTCGCATGCCTTCACGCTTGGCTGAGTACCCTATCGAGGCGACATATAGACGGAGGGAAAGCAACCGCCCAGAGCGATCCACCCAGCAACCGGCACACGCATCTACACTCACCAAAAAAAAAGAATACCTTTAGAAGGAGAGCACGATGGCGCCTCGTACTGGCCCTCGCGTGAAGGTGATCTCGCCCAACTCGGAGGCTGTCACCGTGCCCCGCTCCCTCAGCGTCGCCTCCTCGGCCTACAGCAGCGGACACGTCACGCCAGGCCCCGCCTCTCTCCTGCGTCCTGGGTTCCGTCGCGGAGAGCCGCGGCGGGGCGGCGACGAGATGGCGTACGGCGGCCGCCCGGAAGCCGCGGGTGCCGCTCTCCCGTCAAGACGTACTGCGCTGCGCGCGATGGGCGTGAACACGCTGCACGAGACCGGGCCATCCCATGGCAAGAGCGCTCCGTGCGGTCTTGCGCCATCGCCAGCGCAGACGGTAACGCGTACCACCACCACCACTACCGCCACCGCCAGCGGCAGCGACAGCGGTGGCAATCGCGGCAAAGATGCGCACCCTCGTCGCTCGTTGCCCAACTTCTTTGAGGAGGCGGATTTCAGTAACAACAGCGGCGCGGAGAGGCGACAGTGGCCGCTTAAGATGAGCACCTCGCGCAGCCACTCTACGTCTCACCACGCGAATGCTTCTGCGGTGAAGCAGCGGCAGCAGCCAACGTCTCGCCGGCGAGCCGACGACGAAGAGGCGGTCCGCCGCGCGACGGCCGCCCTCGAGCACGCCGGGGGCGCCGTCCTGCGCCGCCCCTTCAGCGGTGGCCATGCCACCAGCGACAAAGGCCGCGCAGCTACCTCTGCGCTGGGTGGCAACACGTCCTCGCTGCCGGTACAGCAGCCGGAACGTCGAGGCCTGTGCCTGCCTCCCACGATCCCGATCACCTCACACACGCGCCGCCACCGCAGCGATTACAGCGACTACAGCGGGAACGACAGCAGCATGGACAGCACCGTGAGCTCCTACAAGCGTGCACGCTCTTGGGCAGAGCCGCCGCCGCTGCCGGTGCAGGCAGCATCGCAGCAGCCGACGCCCACCTCTCGACCGTCATTCTACGTGGCGCAGCCGGCAGCGGAGAGTGCGGCGCAGCGTCTTACTGTGCCACGCGTCTGCCCCGGGATGTTCGCCGGGCTCAGCGCGATTCCGGTCGGTGAGGAGCTTTTTGTTGGTGCGGATGCGTTGCACCCGAACTGTACTTCTACCGTCTGCGCTGCACCCGTGATGGATGCTGTCGCCGCTTCCGCCGCGGGTGGTGGTTTAGCGCAGCAGCGCTACTGCGTCCGCCCCCTCTGGAGTCTGGTCGGAACCTTCAAAACGTCGCTGAGCGGCCTCGTCACGATCGACTTGAAGCAGGAGTGCCTGCGATGGTCGCAGCGCAATCCGAAGGGAGGGAAGCAGACCATCAAGGTTCCGCTGGCCAGCGTGTTGGACGTCTTCACGACGAGAGTAGTGCAGGAGGACGAGCACATCGAAGAGCGGCAGTACACCGTCGTCGCGCGCACTTCGACTCGGCCCTCGCAGGTGGTCTTCGGCTTTGCGACGGCGACGGAGGCGAATCACCTGCGCAACGTCCTAAAGCGACGCTGACGCCGCCGCACACCCCCCTCCCTCCTCCCGGTGACTCACACATACACACACACACACACACACACACACACACACAC